>NC_048434.1:21243926-21543926 GCF_004353265.1 Vitis riparia | reverse complement strand
AATATATAAAAAATCAATGTGTAATTCTTCTTTTAATTATAAGTAGATTCATGGAGCGCACCAAAGTATCATTTTTGTTCTTCATGCCTACTTTAAACCCATATTGAAATAAAAGCAACAAGAATTTAATACTCAAAGGGAGAACTGGAGTGTAATTTATTATTGAAAGGGAGAACCAAGGATGGAAATATATCATACGAAGAATAAAGAAGAGAATAAAAAAAAATTAAAAAAAGATATTGATAGGGAGTTTTAAAAAAAAGATAAAGATAGAAATGAAATGTTATAGTAAGAAAAAAAATCAATTGATGATAATTTTTGTTTTGGAAGGTGTTTGTTTTTTTTTATTAAAAGTAATTTATTTTTAGATTTTTTTTTTAAAATAGAAAAAGTCAATGTATTTAGTTTTTTCTTTATTTTTTAATATTTAATAAAAATAAAATATTATAAAAATAAATAATTTGATACTTAACACTATTAAACAATATTTAGTTTCTAATTCTATTTAAAATTAAATAAAAAACACTACTTAAATGATTATAATATTTTTTTAAAAGTGAATTTATTTTTGTGATTTAAGAATTATCCTATAACTTTTTAAATATTTATTTAATTAATTTGAGGAAGGATTAAACAATAGTATAAATTGTTAATAGTATTTGATATAAAAATTATCATAAAAATAATTAAAGAGTAAATAAAATAGGAAAATTTTAAAAATAAGATTGAGTATAAACAATAAGAAATAAGATACAAAATGATTGAGTCTAATAAAATATAATAACATCTAAATACATAACATGATCGTATCACATGATACATGTCAATTTAGCACGTAAAAGCCAATAAAAAGAAAAAAAATCATCTAAATCAAAATTAAAATTACATCATGTTGATGTGACATAACTTGGCTAAATTTTATGACATGACATAACTACAAGATTCTCAACCTTGACATATATAATATTGTCCTTATAGAAAAAAATAAGAAGACTTTGAATGAACAAATCCACTCACGCAAGCATATTATATCTACATGTTCTCACCATAATTAGAAAGGACGGAACAAAGAAAGACGTGACTAATCGGTGTAGGACACTAGTTTGTGCTCCCACTACCAGGTGCTTATTTAAATGACCATTATACTTAAATAACATGCGTACTAATGTCTCCATCTCCATAATCTTTGCCAATGAAAAATAATTGAGAAATTAAACAATTGATAAGAGATTAGTACTTCCATGTTACTTCACTTTGTACTACGCAGTTGACCCTGGCTTCCATCGTTTACTTACAGTCAGCTATTCAGAAGGTTCCTCTACAAAAGCTTCTTAATTTTGATTCTACAAATTTTGAACGTTAAACTTCTTCTGAGTTTAAATTAATTTTGAGGGGGTGAAATTCTTTTCAAAGTTAAATAATAATAATAATAATTAAGCAAAAAGAAGAGCTGAGTACTACAGCCCATTGATTCAATAAGGACAAGGTATTAATCAAGTATTCCAAGGAAGGCTGAGCAAACTTTACCACATCACCAGGGAAAATCTCCAGACGTGACAGAGCAGAAGCCAGGTTGACACATCGTTGAAGAGTTTCTTTCCAGGTATACCTCACTGTGCCATAAATGATGGAGTCTTTATATCCATAAACAACAGCTGCTCTCTCTAAGAAGCATATAGGAGACAAGGGCACGTAATTCGCAGAACATTGAACCAGACCCTCCATGAATGCAGTCCAAGTATTGTTCTTCCCCTTGATCAGGAGAAGAACAAGAATGACGGTATAAGAAGGGCATTCGTGTGATTTCTGACTCAGCCCATAAAACCCAATATAAAAGGGAAAAAAAATGTACGGTGGTGGGTGATCAAGATGAGAACGCACGTATTTTGGCTATAGTTGCATGACGCTCCTTTTTGT
This sequence comes from Vitis riparia, assembly GCF_004353265.1. Taxonomy (NCBI): domain Eukaryota; kingdom Viridiplantae; phylum Streptophyta; class Magnoliopsida; order Vitales; family Vitaceae; genus Vitis; species Vitis riparia. The sequence goes on along the minus strand of NC_048434.1, from coordinate 21,542,009 downwards.
GCAAATTAATTCATAAATTCTGGCCTTTACAGGGATGAGAGTGGCATCGTGGGATTAGGATACAACCGACTGATACTCTATCGTCCTCTTAATGGCCTCATTGCTATCCACTAAATGAGCCCACTAGAGTTGTTTACTTAAAATTCTTTGAAGTGACTGTTGAAAAGAATCTCAAAAGCTAGCAATTTTGAGTCTATTTTTAATATTTTTATTTACATAATTTTTTATTAGAAAATATGTTGTTCTTAAGATTTTGTTATACAATTAAATGATGAAGACATTTTGATTGAAATGATGATTCATTTTTTGTAAAAAAAACTTAGGATTTAAAAGTTTTTAGGACTTTAATTACTATAATGAATTTACTTCCTTTCGTCATATGAATGTAGATATATTTTGCAACCATGTTTTATCATGTGTTCTCATGTGATTGTTTAGTTGTTTATTATTATTATTATTATTAATTTATTTCTCATTTGATTCTCTATATCAAATAATATCGTAATTGATATATAATCTTTGGGGCTAAGTATAAAATAGCAAAATTTTATGGAAATAAATTTTCCCAATGCAACAACAAATTAAAAATCTATTCATTCAACAAAAAGTGTGTAAGACTATATATGACAGATGAGATATTTAAGAGATAAATAATAATTGATAAGGTTGCTAGTGTGATCCATTTAAATCTTTTTAATGAGGCAATATATAATATGAACTCGATAAAGCCATGGTAGAAGATATTTGTAATGGTTTAGAGTGATTGTGCATGATGAAAACCTTGTCAAAGAAGTTATATGTGAAGAAGTAGTATAGTCTACTTATGACAAAAATGCACATCTACTATAATTCTTGAATACTTTCACCGATTTATTTCACAACTATTGCAATTCAGGGTCATGTTTAAAGAAGAGGATAAAATAATTTTATGGATAATAGGTTTATCCATAGGAATTGAGCTCTAATCAAGATTAAGAATTTCCACAAGGGTGATCAAAGATTGGTAAGAATAATCAATTATCTTCGCGGTGTGCTGCTTAATTGTTCCTCAATGTACAAGGACGATCACATCTTTAGTACATGGGATGAGTAATCGTGAATGGTGACCATTTTCACTGAGGTAGGACATTTAAAGCTAGCTTCCTAGGAATATTAAGGCTTCAATGTATGAGGTGAATGATTGTTCATTACAACACTGTAAGATGATTAGAGGACTTTTTAGGATCGTCAATCATCATTATTATCGCCATCACATGTTGGCCTTGCTTTCCTTCTTTTATGCTACATGTTTACACTCGGACAATTGATTGTCATTCCTAAGCTGTCTGACATTCTGCTTATTTAAATGTTTACTTCCTTTCTCTTCATGATAAATGATCATCATATATCCATTTTTGGTAGCAATCGCTACCCATTTTCTCTGCCAATCTCTTATATCCATGTTCTCTCCCTCAATTATACACATGTAGCTCACCTATATCTCTTGTATACAGCTTACACATATTTCTTATAACCTGTATATAATACAGTGAATGGCAAAGGAAATAACATGCTCTCATTTTTCCTTCTTTTCTGCAAACCTAACAGCTTTTTTAGCTCTCTCTCTCTCTCTCTCTCTCTCTCTCTCTCTATATATATATATATATATATATATTCTTAAGGGAAGAGAACAAGCTACTGGACGTCCCCATCCTGGCCATGCCCTGCTGGTAAACAATATTATGGGCGAGGAGTCAAGGATCCATGCAACTCATGTTTCTTATGATTGGATTGGGTTCTATAAGAGGTGCTGAGACATGTTGCAGATTGGCTATGGCGACAACTTGGATTGCTACAATCAAAGGCCTTTTGCCTATTCTCAATGCTGTGTGAAGTTATGCTACCAAATGTACTGAAAGTTTGTGATCTCAGTGATGAAACTACCTAGAGGGATTGAATAGCTAATGCACCAACATGTTCAACTAAGAATATAAATAATGAGACCAAATTTTCCTGTGCAATGGAAAATTAAATTTGTTCTATCAATCACATTGATATTGTATCATATGGATGAGAACCTGTGCTCCATTAATTCTTGGTAATTAGAGCTCATTTGACCGTGATTATAGGAAGTATTTATAGCCTTTTAAAAAAAATTATAATTCAAGTGTTAAAAAGATTAAAAATATTTATCAAAATTACTATTAAAATACTTTAAAAATGCATTTGATAATGATTTTAAAAAATATTTAAAATCCTTGTAACATTTAAAATTTTTTATTTTCTAAGTATTATAAAAACTAGAAATACTTTCTAAAATTATTACTAAACAGACTTTAAGCTTTATTATATATTTTAAAAACCATATCATTAAGTCACCGGTAATTTTAATTGGCACCATGGGTTGCTTAGTGCTTATTTGGTACATTGCAAATTAATTGCCTCTGCAAATTAATTGCCATGTGAGATCTAAAAATGAGACGACAGAAGCAATTTAAAATGATATTCAAGTTGGTACGATGAGCACATCACTGTGCCATAAAGTGTGGATCGATCGGAGATTCTTTATCTCTAAGAATCTTATGGTAGAAAGTGCATGGCATGTGATTTGCAGAGCATTGATCTGGATTCTTCGAACTGGAATAGTTATATGAATTCTGAGTCAGACCATAAACCTTAATATAAAAACCAAAAGAATATGTGTACGTGCTGGTAAGAGACAAAGATCGAAGGCATCAACGTAATTTGAGGCCCATTGCATCAGAAACCTTTTTATTCCTCTTTTTTTTTTTGTTTTCCCGGAGGTCTAGTTGCAGGTTATTGGATGGCCATTGATATTTCACGGTCTGGATAACCATCACACAACAACACCCCACCCAATTTATTTATCTTTTTTAAAGCGAAGAACGCCTAGTCATGATTGGACAGAGGCTGACTAGGGCCATAGAACTGAAACCCAAATTGGATTTGCCTTCACTCCTCACACTAATCAAATAAAGATAAAAAAGTTGTAATAATGATGGAGGTTTTTCTTCTCCTTAATTGTAGTTGTGTATATTTTTTACTTGATAACGAAATCACTAAATCATACGACGGTTAAATACAACAAGAGAGGAATCTTATCATTCAACAAATAAAAAACTTCTCCTCAAAGTGTCACACCCTTCAATCGTAGAGAGCTTATAAGATAGTTTGACCATTGCAAGCTCGATGAAGAGCTTAATTGATCCCCAACATTCATTGTGTAACGTAATAAAATTGAGTAAGATTTCATAATCCAACAATATTAATTGATGACTTTGTAGTCAAACAAATAGCCGAAATTGTAACCCTATGAAGGGATGAAAAAGAAACTTAAAAATATATAGCATATGATAACAAGTTTAATTACAAGTATCTTTAAAAATGAAATTTAAATATAGCATATAATAGGATTATTGGAGAGTTACTTGTAACTTTCTATTAAGCAATGGAGGAAGGTACTTTTGATAAGATTTCAATTGAAACCACTTCCAAGGACGTATCAAAGATAATACAAAACACAAACAAAATTGGTAGACAAGGAACAAAAAGTTCATCTGCAAAGTTTTAGAGGAGAATATGAAAATTTGAACATAAAAGAATTGAGATCAATTTCGAATTATTTTTGTAGAGTATTGGCTATTGTGAATTGATTAAAAAAATGATACAAATTTGACTAAAACTCTTATGATTGAAAGAAATACTTTGATTTTTAAATTTGAAGTCAGATTATATTGTTTTGACTATTGAAAATTTAGATTTTATGATCATTGATCAAAATGCTATGAGATTATTGCAAGTCTATGAAGAGAGATTAAAGAGCAAGAATCAAGAAAAATTAAAACAAGTTTTGAAAACAAAACTTACATTAAAGGACAATGAAGAAAATTTTGGAAATGAAAAAGTCAAAATAATAGTATTAGAGATACTTTTTTACACCTCATTGATTATTGCACTGAATAATCAAAATTCTTATTATCAACATATTTTTCTTTTTGGTATCTTTGATTAGTTTGATATTTACTCTTATGAACCAATGAAATACCTATAGTTTGGTACATGATAAGTTGTCCATCATTTTTTATAAACAAACAAATTGGTTTGATAATAAATATACCTCTTTTCATCAATTCTATAAGAGTTAAATCTTTATGAACGAGTATTAGATCCATACTTATTTCTAGTGTATTGACATCTAACTTGATACATTGAAAGAAAAAATATAAAATTAAGATAAGAACATTTTGCAAAGGAAAAAAGGAAAAAAAAATCATATATTTTTTAAAAGTATCTAATTATAAAAAACTAAACACGATTAAACATTCTACATTCTTTTCTAATTCTTTTAGATAACCCAAATAAAAAAAATTAGATATTTCTTCTTCCTTAATTTTAAAACACGATTTATCAAATTAAAATTGTGAAAAAAATCATCATTCTTATTACATAATTATGGAACTAGTCTTTTTTTTAAGTAAAAGTAAAAATTATAGTAAAAAAAAAGAAATATTTTAGAAAACACATTCAATGTTTGAAAATATATATTAGAAGTATTTTGGTATGTTTTAGATACCAAATTATAATGTTATCATAATTTTAATTTATAAGGGTTAAAAACCAAAATTTTGATTTTAAAATTAAGTGTTTATTAATTAGAGTTAATGTGGGGCCACAAGCTTTAAGTGCCCTAAAAATAAAAATTCAGCTCTTTAGGGCAATTTAAATGCTCCAAAAAAATTTAGTCACTTTAGGTAAAGGATAGTAATGGAATTTTGGCCTATTATCTTTCTAAATGGCCTTTGAGGGAGTCTCTCCTATTTTATTTTGTCCAATTATCAAATTTGGTTATTATCATATTTAGCCCCCCTTATTTGATAATTTTACCTTAAATGAATTGCCCCGATAACTGTATTCTTTAAATGCACATACGTGCATCCCGGATGTATGTGCATGTGTGTGCTTTTTTTTTTTTTTTACTTTTATAAATCGTTCTTTATAGATGTCGTCCCATTCGTATTTTAATCTTGTATCACTGCCTAATCAACTTAATTTGTATGGCATTCATGGTGAAAGAGCTAGCTTACTTGAAAATTAAAGTAAAAGCCCATTCATTTTGGTTTATATATTTGCAACTTAAGTATTTGTTGGCCGTTGATGTTCTACAGTCCAAATGATCATCCCGTAAGTTTGCAATGAAGCAGTCGATATTGCATACCATCCATTTATTTTCCATTAGAGTGGAGTCCTGTTCTAGAATGAATCAGGGTAGCCTTGGCAGATAGATCTGAATTTCATATATAAAATGTCTCATTTTGTCAAACTGCTGTGCCCCGTGCTTCTTGGATCGATCTGATCAATCATATGTGATGTAGTTTTTCATAAAATTGATTATGCTTCCATTTAAGATGCAAATTAATCTACTGATCTAATAATCCTAATTACTGATAGAACAGAAAGCAAGGTTAGAGGTGGGAGAATGTGAACCAGTCCAGCCAATCCTACAAACATGAACTAATTTCCAGTTTGGGTGTAGGTTCCCACTGGTAGAACATAATTGTGAGATCTCTAGGTTAATCACTCTGGAAAGCTCTGAAATCTCTGGAGGTTGGCTCTACTGATAGCCTGGTTTCACCATTCTTATCTTCTTTTCTCTTTAACATGAACCAAAATTTGCAGTCCATGCATTACCCTTTCCTATTTATGTGGCATCTGGCTCCTGCTTTCATGTGCCTGTCTTTACCTTCTAACACCTGGCTCACTATGAAGATTGAAAGGCTTTGCATTGTGGAAATATAATTTTGCACTTCAATGAAGTCTTCACATTGTTTGTCTGATTCAAAACTGAATCGGCATGATACAAAAGATAATGATGCAAGGGAAACATTTCTGCCACGTTTCGTAGCCCTTAATTTGTAAAGACCTAAAACTGCATTGAAACCATTAGAGAAAATCAAAGGTATTACCTCAGCATCAGCTGAAACCATTGTTCTTTTGTGCATTTTTCCACAAAAGAACACCACCTAAAAGTCGCGAGCGTTTCTTGACCACCATCTTTGAATTGAACACAGCCAAGGAGAACCGACGGGTTACACTATAAATATATGCTCTCAGTATCATGCATGCACCACACACTAGACACATACTAAGAGTGAGAAAAGATGAAGCTCTTGGCTGTGGTTCTCCTTGCTTTAGTTTACCTTTCAGGAATCTCCGCACAACAATGTGGGAGACAGGCTAGCGGTAAGAGATGCGCAGGGGGCCTATGTTGCAGCCAATATGGGTACTGCGGCAGTACTAGGCCATACTGTGGAGTGGGTTGCCAGAGCCAGTGTAGGGGTGGTGCTTCAGCCGTTGAAGCAAATACAGTCGATGACATTAGCACTGTCATCACCCCTTCCGATTTCAACCAAATGCTTTCAAAATGTGCCAATCGTGAACTCTTCAATTACGATGCTTTCATCAATGCCGCTCGGTCTTTCAGCGGCTTTGGCACCACTGGGGACATGGACACTCGCAAGAAGGAGGTTGCAGCTTTCTTTGCGCAGACCGCAGGTTAGTTCAATCACTTAGCTTCTTAACTGCTGGTCATGTAAGTATTATTCTTATTTTGTGAACTAACTCTAAAATGACCATTTTTTAATACCCCAGATGACAAAAATGCATGTGGACCCATCAAACTCGCTCAGTAAGTGTCTCAGTCCTTTCCACTAGATTAATAATTCAGAGACATTGCTTCATTTCTGACTTTGGCCATTGTTTCCACCAGCAACTACAATTATGAGGCAGCGGGTAAGGCCATCGGAGCAGATCTTGTAAACAATCCAGAGCTGGTAACCAAAGACCCAACTGCATCTTTTCAGACGGCTATCTGGTACTGGATGACCCCACAAGGTGACAAGCCATCAAGCCATGATCTTACCACCGGCAACTAAGAAGCCTTCCTGCTGGCGTGGAAAAGTGCTAAGTACTCTTAGCGAGTATACTACGTATACTACCAGTGTCTAGCTACTAATAAATAACCGGACGCAATTTTCCTATGTACTGGAAAATTGGTTTTTGTGCAAAAATAAGATCTTCTGATATATGAATGAGAAAATGCTTTCAGTTTCTTTCCAATGAATTCCACTGTAGTTTTTGAGAGGAAGCATCTACGAATTACCTTAGAGCATAGGATCGAACTAATCATTTTTCCACTGCTCGATCGTGACAAGTTATGGCAACACCTTGTCCTTCAAGCAAAAGTTAAAATAATTGCAAGGCTGATTAAAATCAACTCTTGAATGAATGAACCTATCGCATTATGACTCTGCTATCATGTTCGCTTCTTCTTTTCTTAAAGCATTTTTGACATGCAGGGTCTTTGATACACGCTACAGCACTATAAGTATACCCATTTTTAAGTTTTACTAGTCCAACTTCGCGTGTTAGAGAGGAAAAATAAAAATACGAGTTAATTTCACTTACCTTCCTTGAGGTTTTAACTAAATATAATTAATTGTCATTGATTAAAAAATTTGTCTCATACTTTCCTTATTTTGAATTAGAGAGGAGGTGAGAAAAATATCAAATTAGAATGATAGGAGAAACATGTGATGAAATTATTTATAAATTATTTAATTTTTATATAAAAGATGAAATATAAATGAAATTATTTTGAAAATTAAATAGACTTTTAAATTTTGTAGTTTTATTTTATTTTTATTATTTATATTTTGTTTTTGTGTTGGTGATTGAAGGATGGAGACGGGAAGAGGAAGCCCACAGGAGCAACAGCAACAGCAGCAGCTTACCATTTTCTATAACGGAAGGATCTGCGTTTGTGGTGTTACAGAGCTTCAGGTATGTGTGTTTCGGCCTGGTCTTTTTTTTCCCCTTTCAATGAAATTATTACTTGAAATGTTGATTCTCTCATGGGTCTGTTGCTGTGGGTAAAATGGGTGAAGTGACAGTCGCCTCCCCAGCCTCTTGTCCTGTAAATTAAATCTTCTTTTGGGGTCTGTTGTACCTTTTGTATAAAGGCAGTCCAAATACAATCTATCTCTGCAAAAACAAGTATTTCACAGGTTCCATGAATGTGTTTGCAGCCAACTCATGCCGGCCCCCCACTTGTATTCAAAATTCCAAAGCCTTTGTTATTTGCCAATTTCATCACACATATAAGTTGTTGATTCTGAAATTTTTGTGAGCATATCATTTGACTAGTTTCTGATTGTGTTGAAACCATAAATCTAGCAAGATGACAGTGAATTAATAAGTTTGTTGGCATATTGCAGGCTAGAGCCATCTTACTGCTTGCAAGTAGTGAAATGGAGGAAAAAACAAGAACCCCGACTGCCTCAGACGCGATCTCGCCATCTCTGCATTCTCAGCTATATAGCCCTACTGCCCTTTCCATGAAGAGATCGCTGCAACGCTTCCTCCAGAAGCGGAAGAATAGGATGGAAGCAACCTCCCCATACCATCGCTAGTCATGAATCATGACCACCTTTTTTTGGTTTGTCCTTTTAATATAATCCAACGCGATTCCTGATTTTGATCCAGTTGAGAAAACCCATCTTGTAAATTTTCTTGCTATTCATCCCTGATGCCATATGAGACTTGTAAATTAAGAAAAATTTACACTCGTGTTCATTAAATTGCCTTTGATTTGTTACATCAATTTATAGAGATTTCAGCTAGAAACCATTGGTCAAAGTTTTTGACGGTTTGTCTTCAAATTGATGAATGATAGTTTTTCATTCATACTTTCTTTCGTTCATGTACAGAGTATATATAGAGGGTAATCACCATTCTAAGAATGGGAAAGGATGATACAAGGAAAGAATAATATAAGGAAATAACAACTAATATCCTAATATCTCAAATTTCCTAATATCTCAATATTCCTAATATCTCAATATTTCTAATATTTCAATATTCATAATATCTCAACTTTCCTAATATCTAAACATTCCTAATATCTCAACACTAAATGATATAAGGAAAGAATGATATAAGGAAAGCATTCCTAATATCTCAACACTCCCCCTCAAGTTGGTGCATAGATGTCACACATGCCCAACTTGTCTAAAAATTTTGAGAATACTTGACTTGAGACAGCTTTGGTGAGGATATCGGCTAACCAATCTTGCTTTCCACCTTGGATCAACTAAGGCTTCCTGCACACTTGGATGTAGGAAAGTTTTTTCCCGTTCGACAATATGCATCTCCACGAGTTGTGACCAAACGTCATAGTTTGATTCAGTCAAAATAATTCCTGGATTGAAAGTACCTTCAGATTGAAAAACAATAGTACTTTTTTTCACTCATTTTTTTTTTCTCTCTCACAAAGGAGGGACAATTGTTAGCCTTACGGCAAAATATCCAGGATTTCAGTTCCTTGGCTCTGATACCATCTTCAAATTGATGAATGATAGTTTTTCATTCATACTTTCTTTCGTTCATGTACAAAGTATATATAGAGGGTAATCACCATTCTAAGAATGGGAAAGGATGATACAAGGAAAGAATAATATAAGGAAATAACAACTAATATCCTAATATCTCAATATTTCTAATATTTCAATATTCATAATATCTTAACTTTCCTAATATCTAAACATTCCTAATATCTCAACACTAAATGATATAAGGAAAGAATGATATAAGGAAAGCATTCTTAATATCTCAACAGTTTGTGCAGATCTTAGAAGACTTTTGGGATCACAGAGAGAAGTGAATAGTAGTATCAAATGAGATTGTGACATACTTCCATCCGATCAAGCACTGGGCCAATTAAGTATTGAATATGAATTATTTGATTAAAATAGGTAGTAGGTATGTTGAAAAATCTGTTCTGTTTGCCAATGAAAAAAATTATAATCTAAGGCAGAGGTAACTACTTTTATAAGTAAAGATTTTCTCGGAAATCTAGAAACTAGTTGTGGGTAATTCCTTCCTCATGTCTCCCACCTTTCCCTCACATGGTTTGATAAGATTATCACGCCAACAAAGATAAAAGAAAACAAAATCACTTGGGGATCGCTTTTGGTACATGGATATTCATTTTAAACTTCTTTTTACTTTTGAAAGCAAAATATGACCAAATGTTTAAGTGGGATTTTTGTTATTTAATTTTAAAAATTGACAACAAAATTTCTAAATAGAAAACAGTTAGAAACAACATGTTACATGAATTAAATGGATCCATTGTTCTTATTGGAAGCAATACTATATATTATTGTTATTTGCATGATGGTGATGGCTGACTTCCTCCTCCACCCCCTCACCCCTCCAACCAACAGCCCACAAAACCCAATGATAAAGAACGTGAATCTGGAAAATTTTTGTAGGTGATTAGGTCTGGAAAAAGACACTTTCAAGGCGAAGTAACGTGTTAAAAGTTTAATTCGCAGTTGAAAATGTAGCACGATATGATTATTGAAAACAGAGTGTAAACTAAGCTTTCTTCAATGGTTTCCTTGCTTTCGGTCTGGTGTTTGTTTATTTCTTATTGGTCCTCCTCACGAACCCACGACGCTTGATTAAGGATGTGGTAAAGTTTTATCCATAGCAAGTAAGATGTGAGTTTCTTTCGTAGAGAGAACTCAGATAACTATCTGAGACTTCATATATCATGATTCCCTTCTTATATAAATACATTTTTAAATTGTGGTCTTATTGAATCCTAAAATGGTTAATATATAACACACTTTCAATGGACATCTAAATACCTAATTCATTTGTTATTATACATTAAAAAACTTTACGTGTACTCAACTTCTTTTCATTGTGAAGTCTTCCCTTCTTATATAAACACATTTTTAAATTGTGGTCTTATTGAATCCTAAAATGGTTAATATACAACACACTTTCAATGGACATCTAAATACCTAATTCATTTGTTATTTTAAATTAAAAAACTTTACGTATACTCAACTTCTTTTCATTGTGAAGTCATATTTTCAAATTATAGAGCTCTTGAATTTCAAAATGGGCAATATATACACCACAAGCAAAAACGTCCTTTGTCAATAATGGACATTTAGATTATGTTTAGTTTTTGGTAAGTATTAAGAAAAGAAAAAAATTATTCAAAAAATGATTTCTCATATTTGATTTTATCATGAAAAATAAAAAATAAATAAATATTATTAAAATTAGTTAAAAATTTATAAATTTTAAAATTATTTAATCTTTTTATAATAAAAGAAAATAAATTAAATGAATTTAAATAAGTATATAAAAATAATTTATTTATTTTAAATCTAATTTTTATTTTGCTTTATTGCTTATTTCTTTTTACTTTTATTTTTTCTATTTTCTTTTCCTCACATTTTCTCTCAAATTTCTCACCAAAGATAAGAATAACCAACCATGGACCTCTAAGCACTAGAGTCATTTCTCCATACAAATTTAAGTTATATATATATACCAAATATGTTTTTCCTTATTTTGAATATATATATATATATATATATATATATATATATATATATATATATATATAGATATAACTTGGGTAATTATTTAAAAAAAATTAAAAAAATGAAAAACTTTTACCCATTACAAATTTGACCTTCAAAAATAAAATAAAAATATTCATAATTAAATGTTATTAGAAAAAGATAGCATTTACCCTTAGTACTAAATATAAATATTAAGATTTCAATAAAATTACAAAAATAAAAAAATATTATAAAATCTATTTAATTTTCACTTTTATTTATCTTTTTATCTTTTTAAAATTTATCTTTATTTTTTTCATGCAATTAATGTTGAATTTTTTTTTCACTTATCAAAAATATGTGTGAATTTTCTATTTTGTTTTATTATAAAATGTTCATAATAAAAATGAATATTTTGTAATTCTTTATCTTATTAAATAAGTTTCATATATAGTAGATTCCTTTTGCTTTCAATTTGAAAATTTTAATTTTTTTAACTTTGGAGATTTAATTGGATAATAACTAATTTGCAACTAAATTATATAATTATACTAAACTATATATTACTTAATTTTTGATAAAATTTAGTCTTATTTAATTATTTATATTAAGATTTTAAAATTTAGCCAAAACTGAAATTGAACTAGCTCATTGGCAGTCTATGAAATAGAGCTAAGATTCATTGATGTTTGGTTTATTTGTTCGTTTGTACTGTGCCCCTGTTTTCGTTTCTTTCCTGTATTCCTCTGTTTCTGGTATCTCTGAGTGAGGATACAATAGCTATGGTCAAGCAACCAATGAGAAGTCTACATATACCTGGCATCCATCACCATTTGCTTGGCGTGTTGGAGAAGTAAGGCAACTTGCAGCTGGGGGTGGTCATTTGGCTGTCTTGACCGATGCTTGTTCCTTGAAGGAGTTGTGTGAATTTAGGCTTGCAGACAGTGATGACTTCAGTATATGGTGATCACCTATTTTGGTGTACGTGGGCTAATCAAAAGAAGGTTGAAGAAGGATGATCATCTTAAGATCCGGAAAATGTACCTCTACTGAACCCTCGGTAGACCCAGAAAAGATGCACCAGATTCTGTTTGGACTCCTTAATGGTCTGCGGCATTCTCCTAAGAAAGTTGGGAATTCTTTTGCTCTGAAGAAACTGTTCGAACCTTAGGCAGAGGAATCGAGTTAAGAGCAAAGCCATGCACAAACCTGTCAATGGGTTGTTTGTGAATTAAGGTGAGGAAGTTATAAACCCAGAAAGAGGTTATTGAAGCTACATCGAGGGGACTGATTATTATCTGGACAGCTTCCAGGTGTTGAAGTCCTTCAGTTGATAAAAGCTACAATTAAGTACATTCGTTGAAGGAGGCATTTTGGTAATGTTGATATAGGCATGAAGGTGGAAGTTGGAACAGAGGATTGATGCGGTTTTCTGAATGAACATGCTTCAGTTTTCTCCATATGCCCATTATCATCCAGTTTGAGAAGATGAGGATATCAGTGATTGCACTGACATTCACAAGCAGCCCGCTTTTGATCATCTTGCTCTAAAGAATCAGACCATTCAGATGCCACCCGGTTTATGATCCAACAACAGAGACAAGGACTGAAGACAGTAAGCACCTGGAGATACACTCGTCAGCATGGCCTCTTGTCCTGTTCCAACAGCATGCCAAGTTGATTCTACCAGGAACTTCCTGCGCAACACCTTCATTACCCATGATTTTGAGCCGCTGGTTGGGCATTTCGGCCTGGCTAGGTGGCAGCTGTAAGATGTTTACATGCTATATATATATATATATATATATATGATTCCAATGAATTTGCAACATGAATCAAAACTGAAAAAGACTAAGAATAGTCTACTTACCTCCAGCCATTGTAGTCGGTTTCAAAACTTGATTTCCAAACTCTAATCTCCCTTTTTTTAGATGGTGTTTCTGAAGATAAAAACAGTAGACGAGTTCGGGACCATTTTTCTTTTAAAATCTTTATAACCGTGGCTTCCATCATACCACGATGTTCTTGCCACCACATTGAGCAGTTGCTAGAAGCTCCTTAACCGCAACGGAAGAAAGATGGTGGAGGACGTGGTCAAAGTGTTGGACCACATCATGAAGTGCTGAACGTGTGAACGTGTATTCAGCTTACATTCTCCCACTTGGTCCACACCTTTAACCTAATGTCCTAATTCAGTCCATCAATTGTCCCATTAAGTAACAAATACATGAATCATAGCGATAAGTCCTCTATTTAACGAGTGTTACCTTCCATGTGTTACAATGTACTCATTTCTTAACATTATACTTTATGTGACAATATTACTTAATGAATAAACCCTATGTTCATTCTTGGTCCAATGAAGTTGAATTTTCTCAAAATTAAATAAAAGTGCACATCAATATGAGAAAACATCATAATAAGAGTTTGTACAATAGAAACTACATAAGGAAACTAAGTCCCATGTTCACTACATGATCCTTGAATTTCAATGGTGGCATGCCCTTAGTCAAAGGATCAGCGATCATCAATTCAGTGCTAATGTGCTTAATAACCACTTTCTTTTCTTTAACACGTTCTTTTATGGCTAGATACTTAATGTCGATGTGTTTGCTTCGACTTCCACTTTTATTGTTCTTCGCCATAAAGACTGCAGTCGAATTGTCGCAATATATACTCAATGGCATAGATATTGAATCCATAACTCTAAGCCCGGAAATGAAACTCTTAAGTCATACACCATGTGAAGTAGCCTCAAAACAAGATATGAACTCAGCTTCCATAGTAGAAGTAGCAGTCATGGTCTGCTTAAAGCTCCTCCAAGATATAGCTCCACTGGCCAATATAAAAATGTATCTAGATGTTGATTTACGTGAATCAACATAACCAGCAAAGTCTGAATCTGAGTAGCCAACAACCTCTAAATTGCTTGTCTGTTTATACATAAGCTTGTAATCTTTGGTTCCTTGAAGATATCTCATCACTTTCTTTGCAGCTTTCCAGTGGTCTTTACCTGGGTTACTCTAATATCGTCCTAACATTCCAACAACAAATGCAATGTCAGGCCTTGTGCAAACCTGAGCATACATCAGACTTCCAACTGCAGAAGCATATGGAATGTTCTTCATTTGTTCCCTCTCAAGATCGTTTTTCGAGCATTGGTTCAGATTGAACCTATCACCCTTCACTATAGGAGAAACACTAGGTGAACAATTCTTCATCTGAAATCTCTCTAAAACTTTATTGATATAGGTCTCTTGAGACAAACCTAAGATACCTTGAAATTTGTTTCTATGGATCTTAATGCCAATGACATAAGATGCCTCACCCATATCCTTCATGTCGAAATTTTTAGAGAGGAATTGTTTTACCTCATGAAGTAAACCCTTATCATTGGTTGCAAGTAAGATGTCATCCATGTATAAAACAAGAAAACAAACTTTACTCCCACTGACCTTAAGGTATATGCATTGATCCATAACATTTTCTTCAAAACCAAATGAAGAAATTATGTTATGGAATTTTAAATACCATTGGCGGGATGCTTGTTTTAAACCGTATATGGATTTCTTAAGCTTACAAACCAATTGCTCACCATCACTAGAGGGGAATCCTTCAAGTTGTTTCATGTAAACCTCCTCCTCTAGCTCTCCATTAAGAAATGTTGTTTTCACATCCATTTGTTGCAATTCCAAATCAAAGTGGGCTACTAATGCCAATATAATGCGTAAGGAATCTTTCTTAGATACAGGAGAAAAGGTTTCCGTGTAATCGATTCCTTCTTTTTGAGTGAACCCCTTTGCAACAAGTCTGGCCTTGTATCTCTCAATGTTGCCTAATGAGTCTTTCTTTGTCTTAAAAACCCATTTACAACCAATGGTTTTTGCACCATTAGGCAACTCAACAAGGTCCCAAACATCGTTGCACTTCATGGAACTCATCTCATCCTTCATGGCATTGTACCACAATTCTGATTCTTTACAACCCATGGCTTGTGAAAAAGATTCGGGATCATTTTCGGCTCCTATATTGTAGTCACATTCCTGTAGATACACTACATAATCATTAGGAATTGCTGACCTCTTAGTTCGAGTAGACCTTCTTAAGGTTGCACCAATATCTTCTAAGGAAGTATGAGGTTCAACTTGTTGTTCAGAAGTATCAGGAAACTCTTGATCAACTTGATCTACTGGAATGTTGTCAACAGCTTGTGGAACTTCAACAATTGGTTGAACTTCAGCAATTGTTCGTTCTACACCCGATTGTACTTGAGGGTGTTATGAACAATAAACAATCTATCACTTGAAGTGGAAGGTTGAGACTTTGTATGATCAATATCAGAAACTATGTTTCTGAATTGATCGCTCCCACTGACCAAGTCATATTCAAGAAATTTAGCATTTCTCGATTCCACAATCCTAGTGTTGTGAGATGGACAGTAAAATCTGTACCCCTTAGACTTTTCATCATATCCAATGAAATACCCACTAATAGTCCTTGGGTCCAGTTTCTTCTCCTGTGGATTATAAATTCTCACTCCAGACGAGCATCCCCAAACGCGCATATGTCGCAAACTCGGTTTCCAACCTTTCAATAACTCAAATGGCGTCTTTGGGACAGCCTTGGTTGGAACTCGGTTTAATACATACACTGATGTCTTAAGTACTTCAGTCCACAAGAATTTAGGAAGTTTTGAGCTGCTAAGCATACTCCTCACCATGTCCAATAAAGTTCGGTTTCTTCTTTCTGCTACACCATTTTGGTCTGGAGAACCAGGCATGGTGTATTGGGCAACAATCCCATGTTCTTGAAGAAACTTTGCAAATGGCCCAGGTGATTGTCCATCTTCCAAGTATCTACCATAATATTCTCCACCTCTATCTGATCTCACGATCTTAATTTGTTTACCATATTGTTTATCTACTTCTGCCTTGAAAACTTTAAAGGCTTCTAAAGCTTCATTTTTATTATGAAGTATGTAGAGATACATGTATCGTGAGAGATCATCTATGAAAGAGATGAAGTATTTCTGACCATGAGAGTCCATGTCAAGACTACATATATCAGTATGTATGATCTCTAGTATGGTAGAACTCCTAGTAGCACCTCTCTTTGACTTGTTGGTCTGCTTTCCCTTAATGCAGTCCACACAAGTCTCAAAGTCAATAAAATGTAGAGTACTAAGTACCCCATCATTCACCAATCTTTTGATTCTATCTATGGAGATATGACCTAATCTCCGGTGCCACAATATAGAGGAATCTTCATTAACAACACATCTTTTAATGCCAGTTTGGACATGCAATGAATTATGAGTGGTATCATTTTGTAAGAATATGCAATAAAGACCATCAGATAAAATACTATTCCCAACACAATCAGATTTATAAATCAAACTGAAAGATGTTTCTAAAAAATGAAAGGAATATCCAAACGGTACAAGTTTAGAAACTGAAATCAAGTTTCGTGAGAAACTTGGTACATAAAAGGTCTTTTGCAATTCTAAAACAAAACCACTATTTAAAGTTAAATAACATGTTCCTATTGCTTCCACATGTGAGCCCATCTTGTTTCCAGATAAGATGAATTGCTCACTTGTCATTGGTTTCCTTAGGTTTTGCATACCCTGCAAGGAATTTGAAATGTGGATTGTAGATCCAGAATCAATCCACCATGTGTTGGTATTTACATTAACCATATTAGATTCATAACAAACAAATGAGGTAGGGTTACCTTTCTTCTCAAGCCATTTCTGAAATTTCAGACATTTTTTCTTCATGTGTCCTTTCTTTTTACAGAAAAAACACTTTTCGTCTTTCTTAATGTCAGATTTGGGAGGAATTTGTTGCTTCCCTTTCTGACTAGCTTGAGATTTTCCTTTTTTTCCTTTCCTTTGCGTCACCAGCATGGCACTTTCTTCCTATTCCATCAATAACCTTCCTTCCTCTTGAACACACATGGTCATCAATTCATTGATAAACCACTTATCCTTATGTGTTGTAAGAGATTTTGAAAGGTCCATACTGAGGCGGAAGAGTGTTAAGGATAAAGTGCACCAAGAAGGATTCAGACATTTCTACTTCGAGCTTCTTCAATTGAGCCACTATGTCCCTCATTTCCATGATGTGTTCGCGTACACCTCTTATACCTGTGACCTTCAGGGATGTGAACTTCATAATCAGGGTGCTTTCCAAGGCTTTGTTTGAAGTGACGAATTGCTCGTCAATAGCCTTGATCAATTCGCAGACATTCTCATGTTACTCGATCGAACCACGTATACCAGCACTAATTTTTGTCTTTATGTACATCACGCTGAGCCGATTAGATTTCTCCCAGCGTTCGTACAATAGTATTTCTTCAGGTGTGCTGGTATTAGTGATCTTATGTGGTTCATCTTTCCTTATGGCATAGTCTATGTCCATGCACCCTAATTGAAGAAGAATTCTCCCCTTCCATATCTTAAAGTTATCTCCTCTAAGTTTGGGAACCTCACAACGAATATCAGATATGCTAGGTAAAACTGCACAAAAGGATTACAAACTTATTAAAATTTTTTTTTTTGAGGCTTTAATATAAATTCATGCTTTACCAATGTAGAACATGCTTAAAATTTAATCTAATTTTATTAAAAATTGTCTGTGGGCTAAATCTTTAATTCAATCAAATTAATTATCTTTATGATAGACTTTATCAAACTATTTTATTGAATTATGAATATAGTTTGATATTTTCTGTCTATAATCTTTATGATAAACCTATTAAATTAATTCTTCCTAACTCTTGTGAGCAAATTAGGAAAAATTAATTTTAATATTTTATCCTAATTAATTATATAAACATAATGAAAACCCTGTGAGGTAAAATCATCATATTTATATAATTAATTACAATTAATGTCCATAATGTGATCCTTATTTACTTAATATATAATTTTTATATAATTAAGGATGTTGTGGCTATTTCTTAATTATTTAAAAAAATCATATGGTTTCACTAGACATTAAAACTATATGATATAATTTTAATATATCTAACTCAAAATTCAGGCAATAATTGCATGCATTAAGAGCTACAACTTTAATTTAGGCTACAAACATATAAAACAATATATAATTATTTATTTTGCATATATAAAATTTACATGATAATTTTAAAAAATAATTTAAAGGTTTCAGATTATGAATGAATGCCTAAATCTAAATAAAACACAATCAATTCCATGCCTAATTAATTAAAATATAAAATTCAACCACATGCCCACATTGAGCCCCATGGCCCAACAAATTTTATTTCTAGGCCATTACCGGTCAATCCATATTTAAACCCAAACTTTAGCGGGCTTCATAAGAAACCCAACCCTTAGTATTCATAATGGGCCATTGTTTATGCATTAAGCCCAAAGGGCCCAATAGCCTTTTATACCAAGCCCCAAATTTCCCATTTAATACATGGCCCAACACTTAATAGAACCCATTCTCTCTCTAGGTTCTAATTTACGACCACCCCTATGGACTGCTTCATCACCAGCTAGCCATGGGGCCGCCTGCATCAGAGGCATAAAGAGCCTCACGGGTGCCTTCCGGCTACCAACATCACCAGCAAGTAAGTCCTCACTGGTGACTTTCAGCCACTGCGAATAGCGCCTGAACGGCGATCCCAAAGGGTGCCTCTTGCCGGCACGAAAAGACGCCTGAAACGGCGCTGGTATGGCACTTGAAATGGACTGGTTGCAGCCCCAAAAAATGGACTTTCAATGGTGCTGCATGTGGTGTCTAAACGGGGCTGGTATGGCACCTGAAATGGACTGGTTGCAGCCCCAAAAAATGGACTTTCAATGGTGCTGCATGTGGTGCCTCAATGGGGCTGGTATGGCACCTGAAATGGCCCTAGTTGTAGCCCCAAAAATGCACTCCCAATGGTGTCTCCAATGGCGCCTTAACAGCGCCACTGAAGCACCCGAAAATGGCGCCTGAATGGCTGCCTGTTGAATGCCTGTAATGGTGTTTTCTGAAAGAATTACGCCAACCCTTTGGATCGCCTCAAGCAGCCATTGTTTAAATAATTTAGAGAGATCATAATAACAAGAATTTTCATTCAGAATTAATACAAAACAGAGGTAAGATTTAACGTGCTCTGATACCAAATGTAAGTTGTTTACATGCTATATATATATATATATATATATATATATATATATATATATATATATATATATATATATATATATGATTCCAATGAATTTGCAACATGAATCAAAACTGAAAAAGACTAAGAATAGTCTACTTACCTCCAGCCATTGTAGTAGGTTTCAAAACTTGATTTCCAAACTCTGATCTCCCTTTTTTTAGATGGTGTTTCTGAAGATAAAAATAGTAGATGAGTTTGGGACCATTTTTCTTTTAAAATCTTTATAACCGTGACTTCCATCATACCACGTTGTTCTTGCCACCACATTGAGCAGTTGCTGGAAGCTCCTTAACCGCAGCGGAAGAAAGATGGTGGAGGACGTGGTCAAAGTGCTGGACCACATCATGAAGTGCTGAACGTGTGAACGTGTATTCAGCTTACAGCAGCTTGATGGAGACACAGGTGTGGGAACAAGAGTAATTGGAACACTTGGGTATTTAGTTCCAGAATAGGCTTAAAGTGGCCAAATCACAGAAAAGGTTGATGTCTGTTCTTTTGGGGTACCTTTGTTCGGAGATTGGCCCAGGCATTTCCAACATAGCAGTTTCTGTCAGTAGACTTTCAGTGGCATGGTGATTCAGCATCGATTGATACTCAGAGATGCGCCTTCTCATGGAATCTATTCCTGAACCTATGAGTACATGAGAGAGCAGCTTCACCCAGGCTGCTGAAGCTCTTACTGGTTTTGTGAAGGCTTCTTACCATCAGAACCATTTAGAAATACTGATCCAGAGAAAACAAATCAAGGAGATTGTATTCTCTTTATTTCCAGCAAATGATAGAAGCAAAGCATCTACCACTAGTAGGGAATGAACTGAAGCTGGGCAGGTGAATATGATGCCATCATATTTATCTATTGGAGTTCTGCAAGAATTTGGACGGAGATGCAACTCAAAGGTTGTGTCCAAGTTTGTTGTAAGCATCTTTAAAGATGCTCAATGACAAGCTGCTGAAAATGCTCTTTACGTCTTAGCTGATAAATATGTAGCATATATCACACCACATTCGGGAGCTGGGGACAAAGATTTTGATAAGCTTTCACTTTCAAATGAAAATGGGTCTCTGTGGGATACTACTAGTGCTGGATCTAATGACCTGCTAATGGAAGATGGGTTGCAAAGTAACCATTTCTGAGGCTGGTAAAATGGCACATGGTACTGCTTCCCCCAGAAAGATAAAAAAATTCCTAAAAGTAATAGATTTGGTATCAAAACATACCCTAGAAGATAAAGAAATTTAAAATATACAATGATTCTGTTAAAAGAGTTGAATCAAGAAAAATAGAAGTTAAAAAAAGCTACTCGATCTTAAATTATTAATTTTGTTTGTTATTATTTTTTTATAGACTTCATCATTATTAATTTATATTTCCTTGGGCCTTAAGAATTTCTTAAAAAAAATAATAATCTTATGCATTAGCAAATTCATTAATTTAATAGATTCGCCCCAGTGGAGACCAAAAAATTTTACTATTTAAATTAGATTACGCTTTGTTCATTTCTTATTAATTATATACAACTTACTTTTTTGGGTCTTATTTGTCTCAAAACAACTTCAACTTCTTCAAATTCAAGTCAAATTATTCAAATTGTAAAAATGTAGAAGTCCTTGAAGTACTTTATATTTCCTTATTTGGTTTCTACTATATTTTTAATTCCAAAAATTATTTTTGATAAGTTTTAAAATTATTTTTTATCTTGTTGGATTGTAAAAAGAATATTTTAAATGTTTTTTGGTAAGTTTTAAAATTATATCTATCTCTAAATTGGTATTTAATTCTAATTGAGAAAGATTTTTGGAATTTTTTTTAGAATTAGGAAACTCTCCATAATTCTAAAAAATAAAATGTTTTATAAATATAAATAAAGATACTACTCATTGTATAAGACCTTAGAAAGTAGTTACATCCACTCAAGTAAAACTCTTAACATTTTCTCATAATTAGTATATTATTTAGCAATTGAGAAACTACTCATTGTTTTTTACATCTATTAAGTTACTAGGTGGTTTTTCCGTGTGATCCCCTATGTACGGTATGAAATTAATTTTGTATCAATGCTTAGATTTTTGCTCTCACTAAGGAATTAATATAAAGGAAGAAACCTAAAATAGGTAATAAAAATATTAATTTAGGATTTAATTCTAATACTACCTATTCACCCCTCTAGGTCGTTTCCATTAGAAATTAAATTTATTTCATGCATGAGGCTTGAGGTTGATGAATTTGTTTGAAATATTGTTGATTGATGACCCATGACCCACTTTATTTCAATTGGATTTAAAACCTTTGCCAAAATGTGTAAATTGCAAATTATTGTAAGACATTGATTCCTTTATCTAGTAAATAGAAGTTGATTTATTATTAGTATTATTATTATTATTATTGATTTTATTTGGAAATTGTGTTTTATTCTTAAAAATAGAAAAAATGTTTTTGAAATTAAAGAATATGCTTAGTAATTTTTTTATATAAATTTTTTTATTAAACACTTGTTTTGAAAATTGGTGTTTTTTTAGAACACATTTTAATCATTTTCAATTAATTTTTAGGATTGTTGTAAAAAGTAATTATATTAATACTAAGGAATGATTCAAAATAAAACTCTACTAACATATAAAAATTATTTTTAAGAAACATATATTTAAAAATATATAAAATAGATTGAAAATATTCCAAATTATCTTTGTTCTAAAAACACAACAAAAACTTATTTTGAGTACTACTCTCAAAAACTATTTTGAAAAATAGCTTTGGAGATGTTGGTAAACAACTGATAATTTTGTTTGGATCACTCATTTGTTAGACCTTTCGAGTGTCATCACATCTCACATGCCATCAAGACAATGCGCGCAGTGATGATTAAGCGGGTTCACTTCCACTCTCATAGAGAATATCTATGATTTGAAGTTTGAAATTGCTTGAGGTAGAAAAAAATCGACTTCATGTCAATCTAAATGACTTGTCCTGCATGACATTCCAGCTTAAATGAGCTTACCTGTATGCCTCTGTCTGCAGTGATTATGGTAATTAATGGCTGGGCCTCCAACAAAACTGACATCAGAGAGTAAAGACTGGAGAGTACTCTGCAACTATGAGCCGTAGCAATATTTAAAGTCACACAGTCCTCGTTAATTTGAAGTCTGTCCCAAAATAACTCATAAGTGCGTATACGGCGACGGCAATACACACTCTGTAAGACACTTTGATAGGCCAGTTAGAGTTTTGGGTCAAAATGGCCCATTTTTGAAACTTAATGTTGAAAATGGGCACATTTTCAAACTATTGTTCAAAATGGCCTCTTTGATGCCACGTAGGCGCCACATCATTAAAAAATATTTTTTTTCATCATTAAAATGAAAGCCGCAGTTGGGAAACGCGACTTCATTTTTGCACTAAAGCCGCAGTTGGCAAATGCGGCTTCATTTTTGCATTAAAGCAGCAGTTGGCAAACGCGGCTTCATTTTTGTACTAAAGCCGCAGTTGGCAAACGCAGCTTCATTTTTGTACTAAAGCCGCAGTTGTCAAACGCGGCTTCATTTTTTAACTAAAGCCGCGGTTGGCAACTGCGGCTTTAGTTAATTTTTATTTAAATTTAAAATTTAATTAAAAATTATTAAATTACAATTTATGAATGAAATTTAAAAATATACTTAAATAATAAATTATTTATATTTAAATTTAAAATTCTAGTATCACTTCAACAAACATAAATTGATAAATAAAAGATATTATAAATGAATGTTTTATTTATTAATAAATTAATAATCTTAAAATAATAAATTTATATAACATATAAATAATATATAAAATTGTATAATTTATTAATTTAAGATATTTAATTTTTTAATTTTTAAGATATTAATTTATTTATATTATGATAAATTTATCTTTATCGAAATAATAATATAGTAGTTAATAACTGAGATTTCAATTATAATATTTTTTTTTTTTTACTTTCCAATTTAATTAAAAACTATTAAATCACAATTTATGATTGAAATTTAAAAAATATACTTAAATAAAAAATTATTTATATTTAAACTTAAAAATCTAATATTACTTCAACAAACATAAATTAATAAATAGAAGATATTATAAATGAATGTTTTATTTATTAATAAATTAATAATCTTAAAATAATAAATTTATATAACATATAAATAATATATCAAATTGTATAATTTATTAATTTAAGATATTTAATCTATTAATTTTTAAGATATTAATTTATTTGTATTATGACAAATTTATCTTTAACAAAATAATAACATACTCTTAAGCCGTAGTTGTCATATATAGATTTTTTTACAAAATTAGTTAATGAAATTAATTACAAAAAGTCTACTACAAAATGTAATTTTTAATAGTTTAATTAAAGTCACAAAAAATATCCACTAAACATTAATATAGTGGAAAATAAAAAACATATATAATCTCATATGTCTCCACAAGGAGAGAACCTATGTGTAACTGATACTCTCTTCCTTTTTGGATAAGAACCTATATATAATCACACATGATAAAATTTATTTCTCACATGGATACAATTGGCCGGATAAATGTCGAGGCTAGAAATTGGTTGGAGCAAATTCCTCTTGAAAAATGGCACTCTCATATGATGGTGGGCGGAGATATGAGATTATGACAACTAATATGTCTGAAGTTTTTAATGGTGTCCTTAAGGGTGCTCGTAACTTACCAATAACAGCTTTAGTCCAGTTAACTTTCTATCAGGTTAACAGTTACTTCACAGTCAGGCGGGAGCATGGTGCCAATCGGCTCACTTCATGTGAAGAATTCACTCCACATATTGATGCCAAGATAAAGGCTAAAGTTGTTAAGGCGGGTGCACATGAGGTTCTTTTGTATGATCATGTGGCGGGACGTTTTCATGTTAAAACTAGACACTATGTTGGAAGTAGTAATAGGAAACCTTGCACATATCATGTTACCCTTCAAACGGGGTCTTACACATGTAACAAAACACTTCTGTTAGGATTTCCATGTTCGCACATTCTTGCTGTTTGTCATTGTCGAGCAATTGATTTTCAACAATTTGTACAAGGTTATTACACCACACGTGCTTACCTATCAACATGGGCTCCCTTGTTTTATCTCATATTTGATGAGTTGGAGTGGCCTCAATATAATGTACCGATAATTGTGCCTTCAGACTCAATGAAACGGCTAACTTCTGGTCGACCAAAATCAAGTCGTTTGCATAATGAGATGGATGCAAGGGAAACTAGGACTCCACAAACATGTGGACTTTGCAAGCAATCGGGTCACAATCGGCGTTCTTGTCCAAAAAGGAAGAGAGTACCAGTTACACATAGGTTCTCTCCTTGTGGAGACATATGAGATTATATATATTTTTTATTTTCCACTATATTAATGTTTAGTGGATATTTTTTGTGACTTTAATTAAACTATTAAAAATTACATTTTGTAGTAGACTTTTTGTAATTAATTTCATTAACTAATTTTGTAAAAAAATCTATATATGACACCTACGGTTTAAGAGTATGTTATTATTTTGTTAAAGATAAATTTGTCATAATACAAATAAATTAATATCTTAAAAATTAACAGATTAAATATCTTAAATTAATAAATTATACAATTTGATATATTATTTATATGTTATATAAATTTATTATTTTAAGATTATTAATTTATTAATAAATAAAACATTCATTTATAATATCTTCTATTTATTAATTTATGTTTGTTGAAGTAATATTAGATTTTTAAGTTTAAATATAAATAATTTTTTATTTAAGTATATTTTTTAAATTTCAATCATAAATTGTGATTTAATAGTTTTTAATTAAATTGGAAAGTAAAAAAAAATATATTATAATTGAAATCTCAATTATTAACTACTATAATATTATTTCGATAAAGATAAATTTATCATAATATAAATAAATTAATATCTTAAAAATTAACAAATTAAATATCTTAAATTAATAAATTATACAATTTTATATATTATTTATATGTTATATAAATTTATTATTTTAAGATTATTAATTTATTAATAAATAAAACATTCATTTATAATATCTTTTATTTATCAATTTATGTTTGTTGAAGTAATACTAGAATTTTAAATTTAAATATAAATAATTTATTATTTAAGTATATTTTTAAATTTCATTCATAAATTATAATTTAATAATTTTTTAATTAAATTTTAAATTTAAATAAAAATTAACTAAAGCCGTAGTTGCCAACCGCGGCTTTAGTTAAAAAATGAAGCCGCGTTTGGCAACTGCGGCTTTAGTACAAAAATGAAGCCGCGTTTGCCAACTGCGGCTTTACTGCAAAAATGAAGCTGTATTTGCCAATTGCGGCTTTAGTGCAAAAATGAAGCCGCGTTTCCCAACTGCGGCTTTCACTTTAATGACGAAAAAAAATATTTTTTAATGATGTGGCGCCTACGTGGCATCAAAGAGGCCATTTTGAACAATTGTTTGAAAATATGCCCATTTTCAACATTAAGTTTAAAAAATGGGCCATTTTGACCCAAAACTCGGCCAGTTAATTACCTTATTTCCAACGTTGTGTTGGGTGCATTTATTTACTAACATCATAAAGGAAAAGTGAAGTTTACCATTTAAAGCTAACAATAGATATGGACACATTCGCCCTCTAGAGCTGATGCAGCTTCTAAACACTAGGTTTTCACCGCTAAGCCCCACTCCCCTACTCCATTTGCCATGTATATATATATATATATATGGAAGGGTGGACCACAAACAAATATCGTAGAAAATTTAAGTTGAGATCATTTGGCTCCATAAGATTGTTTAGGATTTCTTCCACTAAAAATGTGCAGATAAAATGGATGAAGTGTGGCATGCACCAAGCTAGCAACGTCATCAAGCATGATAGAAAAAAGGCAGCAAGGGGGAATTTTTGTCGATCCCATTGGAATTTTTGTTGGGTGCTTTCGAGACGAAATTCCACGTTTATGTTTGTGTCTTTTTTCCTTTAGTACATGCATTTACCCTCATCTTCACGCTGGCCTTTTAAGGCGTGCATAGATATAGTACCCCCACATGGGAGGAGATTGCTGATCGTGGAAAGTCAGCTTCATGACAGCTTGAGGATATGTCTTATCTGAAGATTTTTTCCCTCATCTCAGACTTGTTAGTGATCCAAACAAATGGAAGCCGGGCACATGGCAACGCTCTTTATACGCTCTAAATGGGTAGGTCGGAAGAAATAGAAATGTACGAAATGATAAAGCAGCCACGGACCTTTGAATTTTCCAAGCACCATCACATACTCTTTTTCATCTTCATCCTTAAGTCTATTTATAGCCAGATCTTCTATCGCCAATTCCACGGAGCACAGGCATAATAAGCAAAAATGAAGATATGGGGACTGCGTTTCTTCCCTTTAATGCTCTTAGCTATAGGTGGCGCCTTTGCACAAGAGCAATGTGGAAGGCAAGCCGGTGGAGCATTATGTTCAGGAGGGCTGTGTTGTAGCCAATATGGTTACTGTGGCAGCACTTCTGCCTACTGCTCCACTGGCTGTCAGAGCCAATGTCCTTCTGGTGGTTCCCCTTCTACTCCCTCCACTCCAACCCCAACTCCCAGTGGAGGCGGTGGGGATATTAGTTCTCTCATTAGCAAATCACTATTTGATCAAATGTTGAAGCACCGCAATGATGCTGCTTGCCCCGGCAAGGGCTTCTACACTTACGAAGCTTTCATTTCTGCTGTTAAGTCCTTTCGAGGTTTTGGAACAACTGGTGACACCAACACTCGGAAAAGAGAGATTGCTGCCTTTCTGGCTCAAACTTCACATGAAACCACAGGTTCTCCCAATATAAAGATTTATTTGAACTTTGTTACACATGATGCATTAATGATTTACATATTAAAGGATAAAGGTAAACACAAATTGATATGAAATGGGATAACTGGTGCATAGGTGGTTGGGCAACTGCTCCAGATGGACCATATGCATGGGGATATTGCTTCCTTCGGGAACAGGGCAACCCTGGAGACTACTGTGTTGCCAATCAACAATGGCCATGCGCTCCTGGTAAAAAATATTATGGCCGAGGTCCCATCCAAATTTCATAGTGAGTACTACTATCTCTCCTTCTCCTGCACTTTGGATTACTGAAAGAATGATTCATATTATTTTTCCAGAATATTCATTAACATAGAGAAAATTTAACTGGAACAATGATTCGAAATACATATTTATATGTTGCCAATCTTGAAGAATTTTCTTTTCTGGGTTCTCCTATATGAAAAAAAATTCAACAGAGGTTGAAAGTGGCAACAGTAGGACCAAATTAAGTGAATTACCTTGAATAAAATATATTGGAGTCTTTCCCTTCAATGGGAATTCCAATTCAATAATTGTAAGGAAGAAATCAATCTGTGTAAAGAGATTTATCTTTTCTAATATGTGAACTTGGCCCATGACTTGACAGCAACTACAACTACGGTCCAGCAGGAAAAGCCATAAACTATGACCTTCTAAACAACCCAGATGCTGTTGCAACAGACCCAACTATTTCCTTCAAGACGGCTTTGTGGTTCTGGATGACCCCTCAATCACCAAAGCCTTCATGCCACAGTGTTATCACCGGACAGTGGACGCCATCAAGTTCAGACACATCAGCAGGTCGTGTTCCCGGCTATGGGCTCATCACCAACATCATCAATGGTGGAATCGAATGTGGTAAAGGCTCCAATCCTCAGATGGAGGACCGGATTGGGTTCTATAAGAGATACTGTGATCTAATGGGAATAGGCTATGGCAGTAACTTGGATTGCAATAACCAAAGGCCTTTTTCTTGATTAGATCCTTCGGTCGTTTTAGTATCTAATTGGGAATGATCTACTACCAACTGCATGTAACCTAAGACAATAAATAATCAATAAAAATGGGTTCCTCCGAAAACTAAATTAACAAGCGTGTAGTACATCGCCTCTGAATTTAGTTTTTGACAATTCTAAGAAAAATTTCAGAAAATGATTCATTTTCTAGCATCAAGGAACATAAGGGCAACTAATGCATGGATATGTGGCTAGCTCTATATTCATTAGTAGTATGAGGTACTGTTGTAGATGTGTATCAACCACTTGGCAACACCGAAGATAAGGCTAAAGTATGTGGTAAACCTAGTGAAACTTGAGGGGAAACTAAGGACATTTAAAAACTACCAAGATAGGCAATAGAACATGGGCGAGGTCTCTAAAATGTAGCATTTGATTGGAGTATATGATAGCTTTTGAGTTGTGTATATGTGCCTTATTGCGTAAGTGAAAAGGTAGAGGAGACTAGTCTTCACATAAACTTAATATTATTTGTAAGACGTGGCTTATTATATTGTGAGAGGAAACAAGACAAGTTAGAAAAGAATTTCTTATACATTCTACTATGTGACATGTATTGCTGCCCTTACAAGAGGAAATTGTTTTGCAAATGCAATGACAATATTTTTTTTTCTTTATTGAGTTCAAATTTTATAGATATATTTTATTTTTATTTTTTTGAATTAGGGAAATAAGAAATTTGCATGAAAAAATATTAATAAATTGTTCATAAGCCAGATCATTTCAACCGGCTTGTGAATTGTACAACCTGGTCAATCAGTTCTGAGACCAACCCTTAAGAGCTAAGGATTTTATTCTAACTTAGTCTCAATCAATGGTCCAAATGATCTGGCCTGCAGTTTCTGAAACAAGATTCATCTTATCAAATAAGTGCCCGTAATTTATTTTAATTAATTGCTTATCTATTTAGAATGTCTACAAATTTTTGTGCAACTTGGTGTGATCAGCAATCAACCAGCCCTAAAGAGTGGATGTATACAAGTGAATTGAATTATTCAAACCTATAAAAAAATGCTTAATTAAAAAAGAAAAGAAAAGAAGAGATGTTAAGGTCTTATTTGCTAATTGTTTTTAAAAATAGTTCTAAAATATAGTTTTTAAGAATAATTTTTTAAAAATGTTTTATAACGTTTTTCAAAATTAAAAGTTTTGTTTGGGAATTTAAAAGGTTTTTAACTTGTTTTTAATATTTTTAAATATGTTTTAAAAATAATTTTTATACTTAGAGCTTTATTTTTAAACATTAACATGTTTATGTAATTATTTTTTAAAATAACTCTAAAAAAACAATTTAAAACAGCTTAAAAAATGTTCTTTAAAAATATCATATTTTCTATTATTAAGAGAAAACGGATTTTCGATTTGTGAAACATGTTTTTCAATTTTTTTGTTTTGAAAAATAGAAAACTATTCTAAAAAATAATTATTAAATAGATTCTAAAATATTCCCTTCCTTGTTTTTTTAAATAAAAGTGAAAAAAGTGCATTTTATACTAATTTAGTTTTTATCCTATATCTTTTTCATCACATCCAATTATTATAATTTTTTTTATGATTTTCCTCTTTAACCTTTTCTCTCTCTAGAACTACATATAACCTAAATTTCCCTCTCCATCAGCCTTACTAGAGAAAAAGTGTCTCCAAATTAAGTAGTAAATATCATATCATTTAAAAATATACTAAGTAAAATTAATTTTTAGTTCTTTAATACAACAAAACTTAAAATTTAGAAGAAAAAAAACTATATTTTTATTTATTTATAAGAATTATCCATTCTAGATTAAAACCGAACTTATGTAAAATTAAAAAATAAAATAAAATTTTAAATAAATTTTATTTAATTGATTTATAAGAATTACCTTTTTATTAAATGGTTTGAAAATTTCTAAAACAACTATACAATGTGATAGAAGTAGCTTTTGGACGTTTTAGTCAAGTAATGATTTCCAATTTACAACTAATGTTCAAAATCTGTATAAATATCTTCCTATACAACATAATTTGCTAGGTGAATTTCCATGGTGTGGATCAACACGTCTTCCGGTCTTCGGCTTTTGTTTTCTTCGTCAAGTACAAGGATTTAAGTACAATGACCGCCATCTTCTTCCAGGCCTAAGGCGTGCAAATTACTCCGCAATTTTCTCCATAACAAGACAGATGAGAAGAAGCTCAGGCAGATGGGTATTGATGGCTTCTCTTTCCATCTCATAAAGAAAGAAACAAAGACGTGTTTGACAAGTTTAAAGTTCAGTTTCCACGGCACAAGAATGATAAAGCCGGCGAACTTTACTTTCTTTGGGTAAAATAAATGATAAATGACTTTGAATTTTCAAAAAACGACCATGTTGTCTCCAACCTTGGTCAATTTATAGCCACATCTGCATTCACTAAGTCCATAGAGAGCTGAGGTTCAAATTCACTAGGCCAAAAATGAGGATTTGGGGCTTGCTTTTGTTCTCATTTCTGTTACTAGTTGGAGCCAGCTTCGGACAAGAGCAATGTGGAAGCCAAGCTGGTGGAGCATTATGTTCAGGAGGGCTGTGCTGTAGCCAATATGGTTACTGTGGCAGCACTCCTGCCTACTGCTCCACTGGCTGCCAGAGCCAATGTACTTCTGGTGGTTCCCCTTCTACTCCCTCCACTCCAACCCCTACTCCCAGTGGAGGCGGTGGGGATATAAGTTCTCTCATTAGCAACTCTCTATTTGAGCAAATGTTGAAGCACCGAAATGATGCTGCTTGCCCGGGCAAAGGCTTCTACACTTACGAAGCTTTCATTTCTGCTGCCAAGTCCTTTGGAGGTTTCGGAACGACTGGTGACACAGACACCCGTAAAAGAGAGATTGCTGCCTTTCTGGCTCAAACTTCGCATGAAACCACAGGTATATATTTCCAGTGATGCCTTATTGATAGAAATGAATGGAGAAAGCTAATTGATATTGGATATCAAATGGTATTAACTGTGTATAGGTGGTTGGGCAACTGCTCCGGATGGCCCATATGCATGGGGATACTGCTTCGTTCAGGAACAAGGGAACCCTGGAGACTACTGTGTTGCCAATCAACAATGGCCATGCGCTGCTGGGAAAAAATACTACGGCCGGGGTCCCATCCAAATTTCATAGTAAGTAACTCATTTAATTTCTTCTCTGTGCTCACCTCTGAATCAACAGAGTCATTGATTCGAACAAAAATTTGGTCCATACATAACATGATCTCTTCTGGAGAAATTAAACAATAAAAAATCAACGTCAAAGTGGCAAAAGTCAGGCCAGAATTAATAAAGTTTTATGCCTATCCTTGGGAATGGAAAGAAATTGTTCCTTGCACACACCAATGACGAGTAAGTCCAAAAAGAGAGCGATGAGTTTGATTTTGACTAAAATATGGATTGTGCCGATGACCTGGACAGCAACTACAACTATGGTCCAGCAGGAAGAGCCATTAACTACGATCTCCTAAACAACCCGGACGCTGTGGCAACTGACGCAACCATTTCGTTCAAGACTGCTTTATGGTTCTGGATGACCCCACAATCACCAAAACCCTCATGCCACGATGTCATCACAGGCCAGTGGACGCCATCAAGTGCTGACACAGCCGCGGGTCGTGTTCCTGGTTATGGAGTCATCACAAACATCATCAATGGTGGAATTGAATGTGGGAAAGGCTCTAACGCGCAGGTTGAGGACCGTATTGGTTTCTATAAGCGATACTGCGATATAATGGGAATCGGCTATGGCAATAACCTGGATTGCTATAACCAAAGCCCTTTTGCTTGATTAATTAGGGCCTTAAATTGCTCTAGTTCTCTCTCTCTCTCTCTCTCTCTCTCTCTCTCTCTCTCTCTCTGAGACTGAGCTGCTGCCAACTACGTGTAACCTGAAGAAATAAATAATCAATAAAAGTGGGTTTATCCAACCCAAATAAACAAATACTCAGTGCCATCCTCTCTTTACTTTGGATTTCCCCCATTGCACCAAATATTCTGGCCCTTTACCATAAATCGTTTTTCTTTCCTTTTTGTTTGTATAACTTTTAAAATAATTTTTTTAAAAAAATTATTAATTACGTAACCATTTTATTATTAATTTTAGGGGATTATGTAAATATGCATTATTTACAAATTATTAGTTACATCATGCACTCAACAACTTTATTGATCGATATTTCCTTTAAATATCCAATTTCTTAAAATTTCACATATTCTAGTATGTTCAATACATATATATCTCAAATTTCAATAGAATATGAAGCAACTCCAAATTGAATATAACCAATGAGACCCTTGAAATGTATGGTGTTAGATTCACTACAATAATGGAACTAAATTGTCAACCTTTGACAATTTTGTGATAAAGCAAATATCACAATAAGCACCCCCACCCCAAACTCTCAAAACATAACCTTATTGAATCCAAATCTAAAGCCGTTTGAACCATCATGCACTCAACTGCAGCACTCTCGTCGACAAATATCTCACTTGCACATACTTAAACAATAAAGTCATAATACTTATCAGGAGGCAAGAATGCATGCGTGTTAGGACCCGACTATGAAGGGACCTAAGACTATGCTACTATATGTTTCTCGTTTATGCTTTGGAGTCGTGTGTCCATTGCCCCTAATATGGAATCTATGTTGCGGCACGCCTACTGCTTGGACCAACTGCTATAGAATTTGTCTAACTAACCTATCCTGGAACTAGAAGAGAAAGAGAAGTAGATCAACCAAGTGAACGACCTCAACCACATCCTCTGGACCCTCAACCCTAACCTAGAGAAAATCCTGACTGATTTGGTCTCTGCTTAGTGGCTCAAATCTCCTTCTCCTTAGCCATTGCAACAAGCTAAGTAACATGACTTTCTTTCTTGAACCAAAAGTTCCCCTCAATAGTTACAAGCTTTAAATTTCTAACATTTACAAAGTAGTTTAATTAACCATATTTGATAAATAATCAAACATGATCTATTTTTAAGGATGGAGCCAAAAATTGAATTCAGGGTGGAGAAAGTGAAAATTAATTTTAGGGCGAAAAAAATATCTAAAGCCAAGATCGGGTTTAGTGATCACTTTCTTTTGTAGTATTTGTTTCTCCCCATACTTGAATCCTTCCCTAAGAATACTTTATAATATGATGATAATAAATTCAACAATTAAGATTTTTTGGTATAATTTGATCTACTTGGTAAAAAAAGATATCAAATATTTCACTTTCAATGTAACTCACTTCTTGAATCTTTTATCTATAGTTGAAACCTATCCTGTTCATGTTAAATTTAAATGGTCATAGTAAAGGATGACACCCGGTTAGGCTTTGGGGGCTAACTAGAGTATGGTGTCACACAATTGAACCATATTCATTTAACATTTTCCTCGTCTTCACATGCTTTATTTTGTGTAAGAGTGCAATTTGGGCAGATTCCCAATTCAACTCCACCCAATTTTTTATAGGCTGTGGCAAACTGAATTTAAAATTTGGGTTAGACATGAGAAAAATTGTAACTTAATTAAATTTGGGTTGGGCTGGTTAAGGGTCCCAAACCCTCAGCCTAGCATGAACCCAATTATTCATTTCATTTATGTTAAGGTATATTTATAATTTTATGTGTTAGGGAAATGATAAAGAGTTTAGGCTTATTTAATAATACATCCATAAAGATTTTGATTATTTTGATATCTTAAACAATTAATTTTTTTTTATTCGCTTTACTTTTAAATGTACTTTTGTGATATCACGTGAAAGTTTAGCATTCGTAAACTTTAAGTTACTTTAAGAAATGCATTAAAGGAATTACTATTTTTTCTAATTATGACGGGTCATTCGAATGATTGATTATGAATTGAAATTTCATGTTGATTTACGGAGAAAGTAGGATTTTTACTTTTGATTTAATTATTTACTTAGAAATTTCTTGAACATGATATTTAATATTATATGATGGTTTGTTGTTTTATTTTGTTTTTATTTTTTATTTTTATTTTATTTGGAGCCTATGATTAAGGTTTTAAAATTCTAGTTAAATAAATGTCACTAGTTTCAAATCATCATTCTGAATCAATTTATACAGACCTCTTGTGTCACCGAATTCGCAGAGAACAGGTTCAACAAGCAAAAATGAAGACTTGGGCACTGCTTTTGTTCTTGTTGATACTCCTAATAAGTTAAT
Source organism: Vitis riparia (assembly GCF_004353265.1). NCBI lineage: Eukaryota > Viridiplantae > Streptophyta > Magnoliopsida > Vitales > Vitaceae > Vitis > Vitis riparia. The sequence continues at coordinate 21,507,353 of NC_048434.1, read as the reverse complement.
AGTATAGGAGGAGGCTTGACACGAGCTTAATGTGGAAGGCAAGCCGGTGGAGCATTATGTCCAGACGGGGTGGCGTTGTAGCCAATATGGTTACTGTGGCAGCAGTACTGCTTACTGCTCTCTTTCCCTTGGAATGGACAAAGGTAGGTAGTTTCCTCTCTTTCCCTGACCTCTAAATCGACAAAAGCACGATTCCAAAGATATTTGGCTTAGATTCAAGTATTGCCATATATGCCACTCCAAAGAATTTTACTTTGTGAAAAAAGAAAAAAGCAATAATAAAAATCAACCTTGAAAAATGGCAAAAATTGGACCAGAAGCAAGTTTTTGTGCTTGACGTTTCAACAGATGGGAACGAAAAGAAAATGTAGCATGTCTCTTGATTTTCCTTGCCCCCCGCAAATGGTGAATAAGTCTTCTCAAAAAGATGGCGATGACCATGATGGTGACAAAGATAAGGATTGTGCCATGACTTGGACAGCAACCACAACTCCTGTCCAGCAGGAAGAGCCATGAGCTCTATGCTCACCTAGACAATCTGGGCGCCTTTGCAACTGGCCAACCATTTCCTTCCAGACAGCTCTATGATTGTGGATGACACCTCAATCACCAAAGCCATCATGCCACGATGTCACCACAGGCCGGTGGACGCTATCAAGTGCTCTCACAGCGGCGGGTCGTGTTCCTCGCTGTAGATTCATCACCAACATCATTAATGGAGGAATCGAATGCGTTAAAGGCTCTAACGCCCAAGTGGAGAATCGGATTGGATTCTACAAGAGATTCTGTGATGCGAATAGGCTATGGCAACCAAAGGCCTTCTGCTTGATTGAGGCCTTAAATTGCGCCAGTCTTCCCTTGGAAATTGGAATAAGCTGCTGCCAGCAAGGCGTAATCTCGGCAGCAAATATTAAATGAAAACGGGGTTTTCCCCAACAAATTTCCTCCTCGAAATTACTTCCAATCCCTTGGTTGAAGAGCCCTCATCACTTCCCACTAGGGTGTGCCTTTTGCAATAATTTTCATCTATCATGCTATGATGGGGGGAAAGGCTAATTGAGAAAGACCAGCTAAAAGCCCCACTTTATCCAAGTACAAGAATTATTATGAATATAGAGATTTCATTATTAATTATATTGTTCTACTCGTATGTTTAAATTTGACAAAGCAGAGCTAATATTTCTTTTGTTCTTATCAAAGGGTGAAAATATTGATAAATACAAAAATATCAATGAAATATCAATTGATATTAAAAAAAAAAAAAAAAAATCAGTGTGAGAGAAATTTTTCAAAATTTATAAAAAAAAAAATATAGTAAAACTTTAAAATATAATAAAATAAGTAAGAATACATATATTAAAATTATTGTGCAAGTATAAAATAATATTTTATTTGAGATTTAATTTTTAAAATTTTATTACAAATTTGTGGAGACAATTTTTTTCTATTAACATTAATTTATTTAAATAACTAAAATTATTAAAAATTATATTAATAGTTTATTTTATCAAATCAATTTTAATTTATAAAATATTATAATAGAACTTCATTAATTTTTTTTTTTTACATTTTATCAATTTTTGAATAAATTTATATTTTTGATATTTTAAAATAAAAACATTTAAAATTAAATAAAATTAAAGGGATAAATATAAAAAAAATTAAAGTGAAGTGGAAGTAATTTTTTAAAATAGAATTAATGAGATAAATATGAAAAATAATTAAAAATAAAAGGGTAATATAAATTTAAAATAAAGATAAATTTAAAATAATAAAAAAAGCACAAATAAATATTTTAAAAAATGGTTTTTTTTAATGAATAAATCACTAATATTTTAACGATTTTATTGATTTTTCTGTGATATTTTTCTCGATTAATAATTAATGGTCGATTTCATATTGACCTCTTTTGATATTCGGTATTTCAACAAAATATCTCGACATTTTCCTCCATAGTCTATACATAACCATCAATAGTACCTCGAGTGACCAATGATATAAAGAAAAAACCTTTTAACACATGAATATAAATATCATGATGATAACATTTGGAAGAGATGCTAATAATCATTCTTCAATTATTATTGTCATGAGTTGAATGAATAGTATTACACCTTCCTTATTTTTATTTGATCTCTATAAGTACCATCATCAAAGTACTAAAAAAATCCTTCATTTAGGTGATATGAAATCAGAATTGCCCTCATAAATAACCACCATACACTTGTCATGGCCTATGATACACATATTTTGTACTAGGAATTGGTCTTGATACCATCTCGTATGACTTTTAAAGATACTCTCTACTCATGGTCCAATAACTCTTGACGATTTTAGAACACATCATACAATTAACAAGTTAGTCATACTTTATTAGTGTTAAGGACTTCTCTAGCCATCTCATAGATATGAAACATGAAATTTACCTTTTATATATTCATGATATCCATATTTTAGCTAATGGATCACAAGTGACAATGCCGGCACATTTCCAATTATGACCTTATACTTTCTATCATAATTAATGTAGACATCTTAAATCCATATATTGTCCCTTATGGTTTTAGAGCACATTTACATATATCGGATGAGTCACTTATAAATTGTAAGAGATTCTCCCACCTAGGCAATATGAGACATTAAATTCACCATCCCATGTACGCATGATATCCTTGTAGTGACTTCGAATTAACTTATGAGATGTCAAATTCTTCATACTTTTAAAAATTGGTTCTAATTCCAAATCAGAGAAAAGTGGTATCAAATCCAATATTAATAGAAAATGTGTGGAGTTTAAGATTCAAAATATGAAACAATTTAATATAGTTCAATCAAGTCATATTTAGAATGCCTATCGTGGAGACAATTGAAACATACGGAGTTCAAGATTCAAAATATGTTCAGTCAAGTCATTATTAGAATGCCCATTGAGAAGACCATTTCAAATTTTATCCAAGATTTTCAATTTTAGTCATTACAATATAGTTACGACCAATTCAATTGAATCATAATCAAGATAACTGATATGACTAACTCTCAATCAAATTGTATCAATATTTACCTCGCAAAAATAGCAACGCCCTTATTGGCTCAACATTATTCAATGGGGATTGATTATGAAATTATAGAAAAATAATTATACTACAAAATTAAGCATTTTTAGTTGAAAAACGCTAATTCTACTTGAATCAATTAATAGAGTTCTAAAATTTCATTGTTCGTTTATTATGAACCAATTTGAATATGTATTTTTATGATTATTTAAATATACTATTAAATTTAGTAAGTGTTTCTTTTTAATTTGATGAATCCACCTAATTATACATATTTTCCTAAATAGTTTCATTATATTTTTTAGATTTTTTTCTATATACTTTTTAACTATAATGTTATGCATATCACTTGGATATATATTGATTTAATTAACATGTCTCAACCCATTCATCTTAGACCCTAGTGAGTATTCAATGACTCATACTACAACTGCGATAACCATACTAGAGTTCGGATCTTCCTATAAGCCCTATATATTAAGAACAAGGACATTACGCTTATATGGGGAGTAAATGTATAGTCCCACATGATTTAGGAAGAAAATTTCATAGCATTTAAAATGGGCCACTGATCATCTCATATGTGTGCACCAGCCTCCGCATTAATTAATTTTTAAACCAGTAATGCGGCAAAGTACTAAAAACTATTGAAAGAAACTGCATAAGAGGGACCAAAACTTTGGAACAGGATATTATAATCATGGGCAAAGAGGGAGCCACTCAGATGTTAGTTGATTTAGTTTAGGACCCGTGATTTATAGCCTTCCTGCTTCATAAGTATATTTAAAAGAAGTAATAATTAACAGAACCTTAAGAAAGAGGTTTGAAATTAATGGACAACCATCTTCTTCTTGTGCATAGAAGTATATAAAAATTAGTACTATGGAAATAAATCCATTTTCGTTTACACTTCATAAAGTTAATTTCAACATTTATTTCATGATTAGAACAAAGATGAAGGAAAGGAATTTTAGAAGTTGATTTATTTCAAAATTACTTCTCTTTTCTCTCACCTTCCAAAATTCCAATCGGGCACCCTAGGCACATTTGTGTATGCTGGCCGCTTCACCACATTGGGTATGGACTCGAGTTGTCTAACAACGGGCTTCTTAGCAGAGTCCAGAGCGGGTCAGCTGTCCAATCCATATGGAGCTTGGGCAATTGAAGCTCCGTCAAGTTCTCCTTCGCAGTTGCCACTCCTAAAGACGAACAAGCTGTTCTATTTTCCTGCTCTTCTTCAGTCAACACCACATCTTCTTCTTCTTCTGCCTTGAGAACAATGTCATGCGGAGGCATTGCTGACCCAAAGTTTTGATGTGTGTCGTGAGAGGAGAAGCTTTCTTGTATTGGAGGAGAGGAATATGAATGTGTGAGATGGGACATCCTCGATTCCTCTTCCATAGCTGCCCTTTGCTCCATTACCTTCAATGAAGTTGCCTTCCTATAGATCTTGCAAAGCACTATATCCTCCTGCATCCATATCAGAAAATCATGTATTAGAAACAATTCTCAAGAATAAAAATCCCCTTTTCCCTTTATAATTGACTCGAATTCTCTATGGGTGTAACCCAAAAAAGTACCTTAAGTGAGGAAGAGGTGTTGGGAAGTCTGTATTCATTCATGATCCAATCAGTCTTGGACCCTCGTGGAGCTCTGCCCTTGTAGAAAACCAAAGTTTTTCTCAGACCCAATATCTTTTTAGGATCTCTCAAGCATCGGATCAACCGGTCAGAACCAGTTGCCTTCCAGAACCCTTTCTCAGTTGTTCTGTTGGGTCTCCCGCCGTGACCATTTTTCCTGTCTCTAGGCACAAAGAAGTACCACTCTCTCTCCCCAACCTTAGACAGCCCTGCAATGAATCGAACATATTAGCCCTTATAATTAATTAGCCTACAAATTTGTGAAAAAAAGAACCACAATTTTAACAGCATAGCATATATTATTACCAGGCAAATCCCAAGGTTCATGATGATAAATGTTGAGAAAACCAATGATACTCAAACACTGCTTTTTGCCCAGCACCATCTTTCTAAGATAAAAATCAAGCAGCTCTTCTTCAGTAGGGTGGAATCTGAAACCGGGCAGCCCCAGCTCCGATGTCGTTTTGTCCATTTTGTGTCGGTGCTTGCAGTGATGAGTAGTACTATTGGTCTTTGCAGGTAGCTTGTGGCACTCATACCACTCAAGGCGTATATAAAAGCATTTTGCATGATGCGGTTTATAGGTTTGAAGAGTTAGGAAGAAGCTACAGGCTCATGACAAGAGAGAGGAAGGTAAGGTCATCATGGAAGTGGAAATTGCGGTCACCCCCAGTGACAGGTCCCACACGCTTATGTGATGGCCCACACTCTCGAGACTAGACAACGGTCCAATTATATGACTTTACTTCTTCCTCCCATTTGATTTTTCCTTAATTCAGTGGGAAACCATTCTCCTTTCTTCCTCCATGTTTCCTTCCTGCAACAAACTTTGTTATCAAGACTCGTCAATTAGATCATCTGTGCTCTTTAAATTTACAAAACAAATTGCATATAAGTTTTCAATCTCTCTATTTGGTTAAATAATCTATTCTCATCACCCTCATCAGAATTTTAAATCCACCCTAAAAGCAAAAGTAATGGTTTATTGTCAAGAATATTTTGTTTATGGCAATATATAGGGGGGCACGTCCACCTATTACTTAGCTGCAAAAGATGATCTTTTAGTACATGGGAGAATCTTCAAAAGTAAGGATTAAGCTCCTCTTAAGAGTCGAATTATGAATCCTAATTTAAATTTAGTCACTTTTATGTTATCATACAGAAAGAGAGAATGCACGGTGTAAACAAGATTGGTCTGATTGGATTAATTTTGAGTGGAAAATGTCATAAGTATCTCTCTTTCCCTTTCCAGAAGGACTTTGACCTGAGCTGTCTACATTTCAATGAAGTCCTATATTTCTTATTCCCACCAGCCCAACCTCTTAATAGGGCATGAATTTGGAAAACAGTAGTTGAGATGACTTTGAATGTTCTAATAGTGTAAGTAGTTTTAACTTGATTACTTGTGGAAGTTTCTTGTGTGTTTCCAGCGTTAATATTACTACCAAACTTATGATTTAGAAATTAGTCTCCGGTCTCTATAAACAGCAGAGTTGATCCATCTTATGAATCAATCTTGGCCTGGTATGATAACGACCATTTGGTCATGATTAATTATGAAGGGTTTTTGAGAATAATCCAGGACAATACTTCACTTGCACCCTCTTCACACTGAGAAAAATAATATTCCCTCATGATGAACCATAAGAATTCAATAACCAAACAATTATTTCTCTTTTGATTTTTTCTTCTTCTTGTGGGTTTGAACATGGAAATTACGGAGATTATTAGAACACGTATCCAATCATATGCTAATATCATTTCTTTAATCCCCAGTAAAACCCTTATGGAGAAAAGGTCATGCTGACAAATGTACCAACCATGTTTACTAGCGCAGGTTCGTGGAGGAGAAATCTGGTAAGGTTGAAAGAGTTGCAGTCACCTATAGCCAACAAAAGCATAAGACTAAAGAGTCATTGTTCAAGGGTACTGAAATTCAAAGTGTATTTTCTATGTTTTGTTTTCTTCATGGAAAATTGAATAATGAGAATAAAGGTTTTTGAAAGTTTCAATGGTTGGGTCTTAGAGGTTTTGACCTCGAGTCAACCCCCAATGACACCATTGGGAGAATTCCATTTCTTTTATTTCTTTCCTATTCCCTTCCATGTCTTCTGTTTGGTCCGACTTTAATAGGGAGAAGAACATGAACTACAAAGAACAGCTGTTTCCTCTTCTCACAATCAGTTGTGGGGGAGTAACTTTCTTTGTAATTTCTCGGAAGCATCCTATGCTTGTCTAAGTTGTTTCTCTCGGAATTAATTCTCTTATTTACTTCATTGATGTCTTGAAGTATACACATGTATTATAATGCATTATAATGTGTGACAAAAATTTTAAGAAATATACGCGTAATTTTGTTCTTGAACACCTCAATATATGTCAAGGCTCCGTAAGCCGACTTCATGTTGATTGTGGAAAAGCGCGTTAAAATCGAATAACTCAAATATGCAATTTAACATATATAATCACAGGTCGAATGAGATCTTGATTAATTGGATATGATGATTTGAATGTACAATTTAACTTACATGATTGTTAGTCGATTAATTGGATGTATATAAATTGAAGAATATCCGAACAATTTCACTTGCAATGCGAAATTTTGGATTGGGAAGAACCATTCAATATTATTGAAATATAAGGTACAAAAAATTAAAATAAAATTTAGTGAAAATGAAATTGTAAAAATATTAGAGGAGATAATTGAGCCGCTACTCAAAACAAGTATTTACAAGCCTCGTACATATTTCGTACATATTTGTATGTATAATTCTTGGTAGGGGAAATGTCTCAAATATTTATATGCCTTAAACGGTCCTTTTATTCCCTTCCGCGGAAGTTTGAAGAATTTGTCTTTATATCCTTGATATGCATTGACCACCAATTTCGCATCTTCCCTTTTGTCACATTTTCACACAGTGAGGGTCATGCTTCCCAAATTCCATATCATATCCAGTTAGTCCTTGCATGAGTCTTTTCTAGCCACGTGTCATTTTCTCTTTCATTTGTTCACTTGTTCATCTGCCACATCATCATTATCTGCCATGTCATCCATATTTTAAGGTGGCTCAAGCAAATTTATTTTCAAAAATAAAGAACCAAAATAAGTTTGAAGGCTAGCAGGCATGATTTATTCTTTCATTCGGAATAGCTCTCTAATCTTATGCTCCATGAAAAGTTGAAATCATGGTCATCTCCAAAGAATAATTTTAGAAATATTAAAATTTTGGTCAAATATAAATTAATTTTTATATAATTTTTTTAAAAGAAACTTCCTCAACAAAATGCATGTGTTTAATTCTTTTTAAAGGGAGAAATATATTTAATTTTTCCATTATCAAGACAAAATAATACATTACTCAAAAAATCTTTGTTAGCTCCTTTCAAGATACTCGTTTGATCGAAGTTTTTCAAACTCGTTAGAAGCTTCACTCCTACTAACAAATAATTATGATTGAGAAAGATATTAGAATAGTACAGGGAATCAATTAATGTTGAATTAATATTAAAAAAAAATGTTTTCCCTTTTAAGCTCCACATTATTATATAGTTCAAAGACGATCAATTTTAGCAAAATTGAAATCAATTAAGAAAATTATTCTTTATAAGAGTATTAATGTTGTATCATATTATGCTTGAAGTTTTTATTCGATTTAAAAAGAAGCTTCTAAACACCAATTAAACAATAGTCTTAAATAAGACTATTAATATTTTCCAACGCTTGGATCTTGGTTTAGAAAGTTGGGACAAGTGTTGGATGTTGGATTTTTATTCTTCTTTTTTTTTCCTTTTTTTTTTTTTTTAATGTTTGGATTATGTAGGACCATGCTTGAGAATTTTTGTAAGTTTTTGGTACCTATGAGATATGGTTGTTGGAAACTCATACAAAGGTGAATTGACTAGAACAATTTTTAAAGACATCAACATCGACCTTTCCTATCCTAATAGTTTTGTTATAATTCAAATGATGAGAGTACTCTTAATACTTATGTTAGGAAGTGTAATAGATTCCTAATTAGTAGGAGATTTCTTTTTATAAAGAATATTGTATAGAATATTTTGTAAGTTAATATGTTATTTTAATATTAGATTTTCTTATATAATAAAGAAATTAGGAATATCTCTATAAATATTCTAAGTTATGAGAAGAAAAAGTTATGAAATAGAGACAAGCCTATAAAGATTATAGAAGATGGATAAAAATGTGAGGAAGAATAACAAAAACCCAATTGAATGAGAGGGCTAATAGTTTATGATGTAGATATAAGCAATGGAGAAATACGAAATGTTTTAGAAACCCAATAATTATACATTTATACGAATTATTTTATCTTTATGTTTTTGAACTAACATTATTTTTATAAAAGTTTTTGTAGGTACAACACTTATATCTCACATTACAAAAGTATTATTATTATCATGATTTTTTTAAAAAAAGTAACTTCATCTCTTTATAACTATAGAAGATAAATTATCATAAATTTTTGTTCCAATTTTTCTTAATCTTTTGTATCAAACTGTTATTAGCTCGAGATTTCTATGAATCCACTCTTTCAACCTCAATCAATTGCAAATCAAAAAATAAGTGTTCATCTAGATGCATTTTTTTTTTTTCAAAATTAGAAACTTTCATATAAAAATAAAACATCTTGTACAAAAAGTATAAATTTACCTATGATTTTAAAAATTAGAATAGATTGGTTTATCTAAAATCTCATCAATCATATTACCAATTTGAATCAATGGACTAGTTGGTTTTTGTCATACCAAATTATTCGGTTTTTGGCTCTTCATTTTCTCTTCCTATTTCACATACTATTTATTTTTCCTATGTGGTGTCGACTTCCAACCCCACCACCAATGGCTAACCTTTTACCTCTAAAAATAAAACATCTTACGAAAAAAAAATGTAGATTTACCTCTAGGTTTAAAAACTTGGATCGAATAAGACGAATGAGTTGTGTAGTGTCAACTCCGAAGCCCTACCACCAATGATTCGTCTTTTGCCTCTAAAAATAAAATATCTAGTATAAAAAGTATAAATTTATCTATGATTTCAAATTTGTATTATATTGGCTTTTTTTTTTTTTTTTTTGTGGGGTCAACTCTCAACCCTCCTTGCATCAATAAGATCTTGGCCCACCACTAGTCATGTTTTGTCTGCCCAAAATTTAAAAGGAAAGGCAAGGCTCGACTCGGATACCACCATGCTAATCCTTTCTTTGTTATATAATTTGTTTACATTAAATATAAATTTGAACATTTATGTTCAAAGATAATACTTCTACAGGTGTCATTGTTAACATTATTTAAGGATGACACTTCTTAAAGCATCATTGGCAACATTAATAAAGGATGACATTTCCTAGAAATGTCATTATTCCTTATAACATATGAGAACATAACAAAAAATGACACTTTGAGGGAAGCGTCATCTTTCACCTTTCTTAACACTTAAAAAGTGTCATTGTTTCACTTTTTTTCTTATAATGATTATTTCATCAAATTATAATTCTTATCAAACTCAAATTAATAATAAATAAATAAATAATTTTATTTCAAATTTTAATTTATCCTCTTAATAATTTAGTATTGTAATTTAATGAAATACAAAATATTAATACATTAACATTTTATCCTTATCACAATCTAATATAACAATATTAAAGACAAAAGAATGAGATGGTTTATGTTTTCTAATTAGTTATATATAATTTTAATTTCTTATAATGATTTTAAACTTAAATATCAAAATAATATTCAATCGTAGTTCAACAACTATCTAACTAACCATTGAATCATGATTTAGTAACTTTTTCAATTCAATAATCAATTCAATTTTGAAAACATTGTGTAGACCCTCCATTTTGTCCTCCCAGCACATGTCCTTTATAGCAATTCCCTGGTGGCCCATTACTACTTGCGTGACCTATATTTTTTTAAGCCACCTCAGGGACTTAGGTTGAGGGGTTTATTTAACCCCATTGTGACTCTTGGCAGCCCTAATTTAGACTTAGGTTCACTTAGGCACCCTAGGCCCACTTAGGCACCCTAGGCCCATTAAGGCCCTCTAGGCTCACTTAGCCATCCTAGACCCTTTAGGTCCATTAGGCACCACCCTAAGACCACTTAGGCACACTTAGGCCCATTAGGCACCGTCTTTGGTCCACTTAGACCCTTTAGGTCCATTAGATGCACTCGATGCCCATTAGACATTTTTTGCATGACTTGAGTTGCTCACATGATTGCATGGTTACATAGATTGCATGACACTTTACTATTATTATTATTATTATTATTATTATTATCATTATTTACTTAATTATTTTGTTAATTTAATTTGTTTCTTTATTTTATAATTTTCTAAAACACCTTGGGATTCATTCATTAAGTCTAATTTTCTTTATGTTTTTGTAGAGAAACTCACCAAAGGAATCATCACTAGAGAGAAAAAAGAAGGTTGAAAACGTGTGTTGGCAAGGATATTCATGTGTTGAAGGATGGATTCAAGGTGGTTGGAAGAGGAGAGGACGTATGGAAGGAAATGAACTAAGAAGGAAAGCAAGTACGCACCCATGCATGTGCTGATTGTGCTTCTGAAGGAAATGAATGAAGAAAGAAAATTACCAAAGTTGTTTTGGCATGGAAAAAGGAAAGGTTCAGTGGGTATTTGGACGGAATAAAGACTATGTTCAGGAAGGAGAGTCCTGATGATGCTGGACTAACGTGGATGATTGAGGCTCTCCGGGCTGGTGATTTGTCTTCCCATGTTGGCAGAGTACTAGAGAGGAAGGTTAGATAAGAGAGGGTGAGTTTTTTAGGAAGGAGGAGAACGACCAGCCGCAGGATACAGGGAACGCTTTCAACACGCATAAGAAAGTCTGACACCTTTGGAGAAGAAAGAGGACCAACTGCACCATTCTTAGGACACTTTCAGCACGCATAAGAGAGTCTAATGCCTTTGGAGAAGAAGAACCACCAGCTGCACCATTCTTGGGATGTTTTCAGCATGCATCAGAAGAAAGAGTCACACCAAACGAGAAGGAGATCAGCAGCCGCACTAAAGAGAATCCGGGTGAAAGGAGCAAGATGGATTTTCTGGAAGAGGAGAGGGTGCAGCCGCACCATTGAGAGATTTTTCTAGTACAACCGCACTATTGGAGGTGCAAGGTAAAGCCGCACCTTTGAGAGAACTTCTGGAACAGCCGCATCTTTGAGGAACTTCTAGCATCACCGACCCCTTTGAGAGAACTTTTGGGACAACCCCATCTTTGAGGAACTTCCAGCATCACCCGCCCCTTTGAGAGAACTTCTGGAACAGCCGCATCTTTGAGGAACTTCCAGCATCACCGGCCCCTTTGAGAGAACTTCTGGAACAGCCCCATCTTTGAGGAACTTTCAGGGTCACCCGCACCTTTGAGAGAACTTTTGGAACAGCTGCATCTTTGAGGAACTTTCAGCATCACCCGCACCTTGAGAACTTCTGGAACAGCTGCATATTTGAGGAACTTTCCTCAACAGCCGCATCATTGGGAGACGAGAGAAGAATCAGCCACACCCATCCAGACTTGCTCCTATAACTTCACAGCCGGCTAGCACCAAGCACAGTACACCTATCCGGTTGGGTGAGTTTATCTCTTATTTTTTTTATCCATCAATACAACATGTTAAAAGTTCATTATGAATTCACTGTTATGCCATTAAGAGTCATTGTTAAACTTGAGATATTTATATCTATAGGCTAACTATTTATCCATTTATTAATAAGATTTATGTTATAGGTTAGAGACAGTTTTAAAACTTGTCTTAGATAATTTTTTATTTACGCGAGATTTGTGTTCGTTAAAATAGTTAATATTAAGTGGTAAATATTTGATTTTAGGATTGCCATAATTGGTGTTAAAAATATTTTTAAACTTAGATTTCATTTTAGTAATGTAAATTTATTTGAAACTGTTGATCCCATGAGTTCATATTTCGTTTTAGTCATACTTATTTATTATGTTATCTATTTATGCATTTGTTAATGAGATTGATTTTATAGTTTAGTTTTAAAATTTGTTTTGGATAGTTTTTTTCAATTTAATTTTAGGTTTAAGTAAAATTTTAGTTTGTTAAGATAATTGACCTCATGTGTTAAATATATGATTTTTAGATTTGCCTAAATTAGCGTTTAATTTTTTATTTTTTATTTTTTATTTATTTATTTATTTATTTATTTATTTTTATTTTTTTTGAGTTCAAATTTCATTTTAATAATGTAAATTGATTTTAAAAGGAAGTTGATTCCATGAATTCATATTTTGTTTTTAGTTTGCTTTCATTTTATTTGATTCATTTTAATTATTTTTGGTGTTTTTTTTTATATTTATAATTCGAAGTTATCAATAAAATCAATTCCACATTTAGAAGGTGCCTATGCTTAGTATACTCTGATTTAATTTCACTCATCTATTCAGTTTAGGTATTTTCTATAATATTAGCTCACTAATAAAATTAAATCTATGATTGACAATTTATTGTTTGCTTTGATTTAATTTGGCTCATTTTAATCAATTTAGATGTGTTTGTGTGTTTAATTGATCTCATGCTAATTCTTGATTGTTATTCTTAATAGATGTGTTTCTTGAATATTCGTCATTAATTCTTGAAGGGTATCTCGTTAGCTTATTTGATTTAATTTTGAATAGTTTATTGCTTTGGTAGTCTCTAGTAAAATTTACTTTTCGGAGACCATCGAAAAATAGTGAAGATTGGCCTCCATTCTCACCACTTCAATTTTCTCGGTTGTCAAAAATTCTACTTTGTGATTTTGTTCTCTTTTGTTTTTGGTATTTGATTCATACGTTTTATTGTTTTCAAATTAATTTCTTTTATTTTTAAAACATAACACTATTCTAAAAAAAAATCCCTTTAAAAATCCATTTCAAAAATTCATTTAGAGTTCTTAGAATCAAAATCTCATTCCCTTTAGGAATCCATTTCAAAAATTCATTTAGAGTTCTTAGAATCGAAATCTCATTTTCTCAAATAATGTGCAACCATGTTTTGATCGGTTTGCATCTTTCTTAAATTTCAAATAAAATTACAGTTTTGAGTAAAACATGAATCCAAGCTTGTGGTCCCAAACAAATGGGATAATTCCAGGCTAGATTTGTGTATATCAATTGGGGAATTGGTGAAACCCCTACATAAGAAAATCTTTTTCAAAATTTATTTTTGCTACCACCCTGCTATTTATTGTAATTATATTTATATTTTTCTTTTTAGGAATTGTATACAAGATATGCATGATAATTAATCATTCCGAATTCTGACAATTTTTGCTAATTAATTAGATAAGCATGCTAGGATTTATCTTATTATTTATTATCTAACCCCTCATGTCTTGTGGAAGCACATTACGAGTTACCCATGCTATTCAGGTATGCTTCTTACCTTCGTATCTTAATTCCATAAATTATGTATTGCTTTATATATGATCATTATGTATTACTTCGTATGCGATTCTCAACTTGTTCAGCATATTTTTTTTTTAATTATTTTTTATTGTTTGTTTAGTTTGCCATGTTTGACAAATAGACTAGGATAAAATATATGTTGTGTGATGTATCTCAATACTAACTTTCATGTTTTATGATAGCGCTTGAAAAGCCGTCCAGGTATGCACCCTAACTCTCTTTTATGTTAATTCGATCCTATTTAGCATATTATTTTTTGAAATCACCTTAATCTATTTAGGTATCCATAATCAACCATTTAATTGGCACGCTTCCCTTAACTTAGTTAGTAGAGACCTCTTTAGGGCTTAGAGGGGTGCTATCTCCTAGAGGTACCTTCCCAATAAGTAACCTGATCCCCGGACCTAGACTTGGGTTTTTCAAAGACATGCTTTTCCAAAAATTATGGAGTCACATTTTAGGGTTTTTCTTTCTTGTTTTATTTTCCCTTTAAAATAAAAATAAAATAAGTGGCGGCTCCAACTTTTCCAAAACTAAATATTTTTTCACAAATAAAAAAGCGAGTCTCGCCGATGGAGTGGGGACGCACGCGAAAAATGCGGGTCCACAAATTGGATTTGTTTTATATCTTTAAAAAACTTTAAAATTTGAGATAGTAATTTTTTTTTTTATACCTCAATTCTTTTAAATGATTTTAAATAAAAAAAATTTACATAAAAGTTATTATTATTCTTCATTTAAAAAAAAAATAGAAAATAGGAAGTGTATCTAAATTAGTAGTAGTGAATAAGTTTTCCTTAAAGGAGAAAGAAAGTAGGTGTGTGTGTGTGTGTGTGTGCGTTTTTTTTTTTTTTTTTTTTTTTTTTTGAGAGAATTCAAAACCAAATTTTCGATAACCCTAACTCAAGGTTGTGTAGTTTATTAACACCTATACCCCAATCATAGTTGAGTATGATTAGTAGAGATGAATATAAAAGAAATCTAGGAAACATTAAAAGAGGAGATGACAAAGGATGTTGAGCCTTGCTTAAAGATGAAAGTTGTGGTGAATAATCATTTCCTTCAAATCACCTATGTGGTAAAGGTAGAGTTGCTTTCTATAAGAACTTAGACAGATTCTCTACAGTTCTCTTAAATATCCAGGTTCGACATATGAACTATTTGCTCAATCCGTTATGTACAACTCTGAGTTTAGAAACCAATGTGAATGATAGGTTCATTGTATCATATAAAGAGATTCTAGTTCCTAAAAAGTTTATTTTCATTATTTTTTTAATTTACAACTTATTTAGCTTAAGGTTAATTCATAGCCAAGGATACTAATTTTAATGCATTAGGCTCTAAAGAAATACAATGACTTACACACATGTGTCAATCCTTGTATGAATCAAGACCATTGTTAATTATACTCAAACTTGGTTGCAAGTTATACCAAAGGAACGATTAAGACACAATTTACACTTTCAGTGGATGTTATTCAAGCTAGTGTTATCAACAAATTTAGGTACCATATTTTGTATAAAAAGGCTTTCAAAGTCAAATTGAAAACATTGATTGCTTTATAAGGTAATTTTTACAAGTTAGATACAAAGGTTACCTTATTTTTAGTGTCTTGGAGCAAACAAATCCAAGATGTGTTGTAGTTTAGAAAATATTACCTAAAAATATGGTAAATGAGGAAATATTTTAATGAGTTTTTTAGGCATTTCATTCATCTATAGAATGTTTCAATAAGCATTGTCGTCTATTATGAGCATCGATAATATACATTTGTATGAAAAATATAAAGACAATGATTGTCATGGATTGTAATAAGAATAATAAATTATTCCCACTAGTTTTTGCAATAATGGGTAAAAATATTGATAATTAGGGATGGTTTTTGACATATATTAGAAACGAAGTAAGTCAAAGAAGTGGTCTTTGTGTTATTTTAGACCGACATTAAGCTATCATGGTTGCAATTGATGATCAGTCTCTTTAGATTTGATGAAACATGTGTTAGATGAATGACTTAAATCAACTTATTGATCAATGAAATGAATATTAGAGAAGGCAAAACCCTTATTATATGTGGTCTATGTAAATAAAGTAGTCATAATCATTGTTCTTGTCCAAATAAGAATAGGGGTAATGGTGGTTTATGATGCATCTATGTAATTAACATTATATTCTCACTTATATTTGTTATATGAAACTTTATATTATTATATTTATTGGGTTTCATTGATAATACTTGATTAATCAAGTGATTTGTAATGAAACAATGTCTTTCATATTATTATATTTATTACATAATGTTATTATATTATTACATAATATTTATTTAATTTGATAGTGAAAATTTATATATATTATTACATTTATTGGACTTTTATTTAGTTTTGAACATTTGTTACATTTGATTAATCAATTGAATAGTAGAATGACATCAAGGAATACATCCATCTTGTTTGATGGATACAAACCTACATTCAATGGATAGGCAAGGCTAACATCAGTATGATTAAGATGCTCTTCATGCAAAGTATGCCACTCCATGGGCTAGTCGTGCCAAGTATATTGCTATAGAACCACCTATAGTTGGTGCTATGGGCTTTCATGATCCATATCAACATATTACACGTCACACCCTGAATTTCAAACTTATCAATATTTAAATATAAAATTAAAGCCCCCAAAACCTATGAGGCAAAAATAGGTGCTGAGTTTCAAGTAGATTTTGTGAAAAATGAGGATATGGAAACTTGTTATAAAGAAGTATGTATCCTATGATAATATTTGAAACCATTAATTAACAAAATATAATTAGTTTCACATAAAGAAAACGTATACAATATTACTTTGTACATAACAAAACCCCATGATTCACTAAGGGTGACCCATACTACAAGTGTATAAAAACAAATATGAATTACATCATTTCTTCAAAAATGATTTAGTCTTCATATGATACAAAAACAAAAGTCTCAAAACACTTTCAACATGAGCAAAACAACATTCAATCAACAAAAATGCAAAACTCAAACATTAACCCCAACAGATGTTTTCCAACCTACATATAAAAGTGGAAGGGATAGGGTAAGTTCACAACTCAGTAAGAAAGTTTATAATCATTTCATGCATACCCTTGAAAACCTTGAATTAATCATATATTAATATGTATGATAAACACTTTATAACCATTAACAAATAAACAATAACATCAAATATGTATGCATGTTGTTAATGATTTCATCTTTGTTTTGCCTTATTTGTCCTCTCACACTTGATAAGCTGCTAACCCCTAGCAATATACATATCAACCATCAATACTACAACAGATACTCGGCCATAAATAATAACTATTTGATTCGTGCCCAATTGGGTATTTTAATAAAAAATATTTATAAATCCTATGACCTCATACTAGCGTAGCAAAGCTACTATAGTATAGCAGCTCTAGGGTCGAACTCTGGGATGGGTTTTCATTCTACCAGTGATAGACTCAAGATTAGAAATTGAATCTGATGATTTCTTTTGTCAAAAACTTAAAGTTTAAAAGAAAATAAAATTTGTTTTGAAAGTGGTGTTTGGAACTAAACTAACATAGAACTAGGTAAAAATGGAAGAAAGAAAGTCTCCCGGAGCTAAAGGTTGCTAGGATCAAGTTCAGAATGCAAAGTGGGAAATTCCAGATTTTTCTCCTCGTATTGGGGACAACAACATAAAGGATGGTTGTTTCCCGAACCGGTATAGGTTTAACAATGAAGATTTAATCCATAAAAAGTCAATAGAAATGGTAGTCAAGTTCCATTAATGGCTTTAGACACTATGGGTCTTCACCTTGAGCCACTTTCCAATGGCTCGTACATGATAACTAATGGTCTGATGTGGATCTAGCAATAAGTATCCATAGAGACCTAAAGCTTATCATGTATTGGGCATTCAAAGTGATTCTAAGGGATTTAAAGCAAAACTTTAGATTTAAAAGCCATTTATGAACTCCAACTACCTGTATTTAATGCACGAGAGTTTTCCACTTTTGCATCTGGACTTTTCACCTAGCTTCCTTCACTCCAAGAAACCAAAGGTTTAACCTCTCATCCTCTGGAAAAACATCCTCAAAGGTTGTTTGGCTTCCAAGAAAAAGAAAGTAGAATAGAGAAAAGAAAAGCAAAGAGAGCTAGATATTTTTCCCGAGAGGAAAATTTCACTAAGTGTAAAATATACATAAGTTTTTTCGAGAGATGATTTCCACCCCTCTTATAGTCTTTACAAAGCAAAGCCTGTGATTGGCTAATTACAAGGATAAGAAATGAATTTACATCAAAAAATACAAAAGAAAAGATCTCATGTGGAGTCGGTAGAACAGAGGAGATTTTGCACCAAAGTCGCATGGGTTGGTGTGAAATTCGCACTTGCATGGGCAGCTGGTGCGAAATTCGCACTTGCATGGGCTGGTGCGAAAATTGCCATTTTGAGCTCCTTATACGAATGGCAATATACCACTATAGGTACTTGATTTGTCATCAATTCCAAGCCGGTTCCGAATATGGGATTCTTGAAAGGTGATTTTGCACGATGAACAAAATAGAGCCTCCCAAAGTGACAGTGCACGGCTACAAAAACTGCTTCTTTCCTCTGTTTTTCCTCTTTCCTTCCCTCCTTTACTTGGCTTGTCTTAATGATCCAAAAAGCCGTCAAAACACTAAAACTAGCCACAAATATGATTAGAAGTCATTGCTAGGTCCTTAACATGCCAATTGGAATAAAAATGGAGAACTACTACACAAAAGTGCTTAAAACATAATGAATTAAAGACGCAAAATAGCACTTTTTGGGTAGTAATCACTATTCTAGGACTATCACCCAATGAATTCTTTATTGCTAATTTTAACAATTTAATACTAATAACTTTAATTTTCATATTCTCTGATCTTCAAGTCTGTAGTTTTTCAAATCAAATTTAAGGTGAATTGAATAATCTTTGTTATACATACTAATAATCTTTAATTAATTAATATGCATTAATTATTCTAATTTTCCTTAAACTTATTCCATTAGCAAGCTCCAAGTGTTCAAATAAACATAATCAATCACATGATTCATTAATCTATTTTTCAATTAAAGCAAACTAAACAAACAAACATATCAGTTCTTCTATCAAAAGATACTTAAATTAAAATACTTAAAACTCTAATTAACTTTGATTTATAATTAAAACATGTTTATAACTAATTCGATTCAGTCTTTAAACAAACTTTACCATTAATTTGCTTCAAAAGATCATTTAGAATCCAAAACTACCAAAATTACTAACCTTGCCTTCTTCTCATCTGGATTCCTCTACTTTTTCTCTCTAACTTCTCTCTCTAATCTACCAAATTGTTGCATAGAATGGGTTGAAAATGAGGGTTGGCAGCCCTTGTAAAGTGATTCTTAAGCTAGCATGCATGAGGTGACAAGCCCTAAGGCTGGCACTATAACCACTAATTCCCCATATTGCAACCTAGTCCTTCTGCTTGTGATATTTTATGTTTGTAGCTACCCATCAATCCCTTAAGTTTTCTTAATTTTGATTAACCCCCAAAAAGCTAATACACATGCTCAAGTTATTAACTAATCACACTTAACCTTAATCAAAGTTTAATTCATAATTAAACAAGATTAACATTAAACTAATTTTAGCCTCTAATTAAACACGTTTAAGGTTAAGTACTAAGATAATCATTATTACTTATTTAATTTATTAATACTAGGTATTACATTAAATGTTGATTGATTACACACCCAATTCACAAGGATCCATTTAAGTATCATTGCATAGCAACCTCTAGTGAGTTGTTGGTAATATATTTTGACCAACAAATCTCTTATTTTAAATTATAATTAATAAAACATATTTGTTCTTGACATTTGAGTTTGTTTATGGATTACTACTATGACACAAATTACGAGTCAATTTGTTAAAGCCACTTCAAATATTTTAGGAGACATTCATTGAATGTCTACTAATGTTTTACACATTATTTGAGAGGGTTATCATATATGTCTAGCAGAGAAGCCATTTACATCATTAGGATCACCTTAGAGACCACTTGTATCAACTACTATCACTAGGTTGCATCCTATTCAAGGTAAAGAGAGAAATGGTAGGTGACGACCTTAACTACCTGTGTGTCCACTTGAGAAGACCTTTATTTTAGCTACACATCCACTTCACCCATCCATATAAGTTGTTCCACCATTTAGGGCATTTATGTCGTCGTCCCCATACTTACCTAAGCCATACACATCAACCTCTCCATTCCTATCTGAGTTTTCTACGTCATTTCCCCCACTCTTGGGTGCAACAAAAGGTTTGTTTTGAAATGAAACAAAAAAAAAAAAAAAAACATTCAAGAACAAACACAAAGATCACAATAAGATCTTAAAATTAAGGAATAATTTTGAAAAATCATATTGAATTTCTTCTAGTTGTAATGCGAAAAATAAAGGAAATACCTAAAATAAGAAACTAATGATGAACCTAAAATAAAAATTAATGATATAGAAAATAGAAACTAACCTAAAATAGAAACTAATGATGTAGGAAACTAATAATAAACTTACTCATCCCTCCACCCCCATTAAAGGCATTAACATTATCCTTACTAAGTCATTCATATCATCAAGTATGCCTCCACTTATGACATCCTTTTCCTATACAAGAGATGTCAAAGGTTACTCATCCAAATGTAGCCCTCCACATTCCAAGGTATAGGCATACAACACCTTCACATATATTGATACCTTCATGGCCTATAGTTTTGATCCAATCACAAGCGGATGTGGCAATTCAAGTTCCTAATGTTCATAAGGGTGTGTGGTGGATCCTTCAATAACAATGATTAAGGAGCGACAAAAGAGGACAAAAATTTCAATTATATATAGATTTTCTCCTCGTGGAGGTATGGGATAGGTTATATTTTTGTATTCCCACTATACGTGTTTAGTTAATAAATGTTTTGAGTTTAACAAATTTTATGAAAAGTTTACATGTAGAATAGAAAGTATTTCAGAAGTATTTTCAATTACTATTTTCAAGTAAAATATATATTAATCTTAAATTTTTAATTGTATAATATTTATTATAAAATAAATATATATTTATATATATGTAACATAAATTCTTAGAAAATCATAACAATTTAAGTTAGAAACCAATATATATATATATCCTTGTAAATATATAAAAAAAAATATGTGCATTAAAATAAAAATAAAAATAGAAAAGTAATGTTATCAAAATTTTAATACATCAGTATTATAAATAAAAAATTCTTCTTATAAGAGAAAATGTAAATGTGAATGGCTTTGTTTTTAGTGCAAAATCCGTGATTTTTTGCTTTTGCCTAAAAATAATTATCTTTAAATATTTTATTCCTATAAATAGAAAATTTTAAATAAATATAATATTAAAGTTTGTCTTTTTTAAAAATATATATATATATATATATTTTTATAAATTATATCCATTTTACAAAAAAATATAATTACTTATATTATTTTTTAATTTATAAGTCATATATATATAATAATAAAAATTTATTTATCAATAAATCAATAAATTATTTATTTATCCACAAATTAATAATTCGTGTTAAATAATTTATCTGAGAATATTATTTTACAGGAGTTCAATTGTGCGTATGTTTTGGGTAACAATTTATTTCTTGCTCAATAGATTGCTTTTAAAATTTTGGGCTTGGGCTGTACCAAAGAAAATCATCCAGCTGGTCTGGATTGGACAGGCCCAAGCCTTCCTTCGCCCCTGCCTGCTAAAACCCTGCAAAACCCTAAAAACCCAAAACCAGAGAAGAAGGAAGAGGAAGAAGAAGAAGAAGAAGATGGGAAAGATTCCACCGTCATTCCGTACGTCAACAGTTCCAGTGACTACTCTCCTCAAAAACCCTCCTGCAGTTCTTCCTAAACAGTCCACTGTCCTAGAAACCCCCCAGAAGCCCCATCATTTTCCCAAGAAAAGACCTCAACCTTCAGGTAAAACCAAGAAAACTAGAACTCCTATCGAAGACCCTAAATCCCCAGTAATCTTCAACTCCCCCAATCTCTTAGATGCCAAGAAATTATTTGCATCCATCACCACCACCTCCACAACCCCACTTGACCTCCGATTCCACAACGCTCTCCTCCAATCGTACTCTTCAATCTCCACCGTCAATGACTCCATTTCTTTTCTGCGCCACATGATCAAATCTCAACCTTCCTTCTCTCCCGAACGGTCCACTTACCACATCCTGCTCTCCCAGTCCTGCAAATCACCCAATTCAGACCTATCCGCTGTCCATCAAACCCTCAATTTAATGGTCACCCATGGCTTTCCACCGGACCGCGTCACCACCGACATCGCTGTCCGATCGCTCTGTTCAGCGGGCCGAGAAGAGCACGCAATTGAATTGGTAAAAGAATTATCACTCAAACACTCGCCGCCTGATTCTTTTACCTACAATTTTATCATCAGGCATCTTTGCAAGACTAGGGCTTTGAGTACTGTCTACAATTTCATAGATGAGTTGCAAAACTCTTTTCAATTGAAACCTGACCTTGTTACTTACACAATTTTGATTGATAATGTATGTAATGGAAGGAATCTCCGGGAGGCAACACGGTTGTTAGAAGTATTAGGAGAGGCCGGATTTAAGCCAGATTGTTATGTTTACAATACAATTATGAAAGGTTATTGTATATTGGATAAGGGCAGTGAGGCAATTGGTGTTTATAAGAAAATGAAGGAGGAAGGAGTAGAGCCTGACCTTGTCACATATAATACTTTGATTTTTGGGTTGTCGAAGTCAGGGAGGGTTAAAGAAGCTAGGAAGTTTTTGGATATCATGGCAGAAATGGGTCATTTTCCAGATGCAGTTACATACACATCATTGATGAATGGATTGTGTCGGGAGGGAAATGCATTGGGTGCATTGGCATTATTGGAGGAGATGGAAGCCAAGGGTTGCAGTCCAAATTCATGCACATATAATACATTGCTTCATGGTTTGTGTAAGTTAAGAATGCTGGAAAGAGGGATTGAATTGTATGGAGTAATGAAGTCTGGTGGTATGAAGCTTGAGAAAGCTTCTTATGCTACTTTTGTGAGGGCCCTTTGTAAGGAAGGTCGAGTTGCAGAGGCTTATGAAGCATTTGATTATGTGGTGCAGAGTAAGAGTTTTGACGATGTTACTGCTTACTCAACGTTGGAAAATTCACTTAAGTGGTTGAGGAAAGCTAGAGAACAAGGCCTTGCTTCCTAAATGGTATGATTCTTATTCATGTTATTTAGTCTGTCATAGGCATTTATTGTTAATCCTTTTACTAGCATTCAAATGAAGTTCTTTTCTTTTTGTCCTTTCTTTTCTAGACTGCTCAAGTAGTATTGTGCTTGTTGCATGATAATTATTACTATGATCAACAAGAATGTGATTCCACCAATTGTTTTTTGATGGGTAAAACAACTATGATACGAATCAAAAGCATTTAGGATATGAAAATGGGATTCCACAAATTGTAATTTCTTAATTTTAGCAAACTAATGCAAAATGGTTCAATGGAATAGGATTTTGGAGCAAAGACTTTCAATTTTTTGTTGGTCACCAATGTAGTCTCTCTGATCCAATGGCATTGGTGATTTTTGTTATTGAACATCATAAGGAGATGTTTGTGTTGAGGTATTTTTCATGCTTGATAAATTGAAGTTCATGTTATGTCCTTCCATACCTAGAGATCTTTGAAGCTTTTTGTTGGCATAGATACAAACTCCCTTGGAAATCTTAGGATTACCACATTGGAGGGAAATAGCCACTTTGGTCACACTTTTTAACTTAAATCCAGTGATCACATTTTTTATTTGGATTATATATATATGTAGATAAAAGAAAATGATAATATATTAAAAGGGTCAAACAAAAATAGGCATACTTACACATCTACAAAGAAAAAAGAAACAACCAATGAATACAATCCCAATGTATTACTCAACATACAACTACTAGAAGAAATCCATTGAGGATGGGGAATCAACTTGAACATGATCCTAAAGAGACCCACAAGATCACATGCACAGATTAGAAATATAAGAGATTGGTTTGTGTGTTGCTCCCCTTCAAAATTCTTTGATTATGTTCCTTCCAAATTATCCAGAATAGGCAAAGAGGACTTGTCTCTAAGCCTTTCTTCTCTTCTTGCACATAAAAACTCTCATTCTAACACATTAACAAGTTTTCACCAAAAAATGGAGAACCCACAAAATGCTAAATTAAGATAACAAGAAGTGTCATAGCCCCCTAACTTCGCCACAATGGACGAGACAGTCTCTTGATTCTTCTGCATTTTTACACATACAACAATAACTCGCTAAAACCCAACCTCTTCTCCTAAGTCGGTCCATGGCTTGAATGCTCCTTAAGCCACTTCCCATGCGAAGAGATCTGCTTTCATGGGAGTCTAAGAGCCCCACACTATCTTTGAGGGGAAAGACACTTCTCATTCGAACTCCAAGGTAGAGTAGAAGGACTTAACAGGGAAAGCTTAACAAAGAAAGCCCCACTTTTACTAGCCTTCCATATTATTTTGTCCTTGTTCTCCTCTCTCCTACTCCTGCTGCTCCTTCCTAACACATGTAGCTTTTGAAGCAACTTGGAAATGTCTTAAGAAGGATGGGTTGCACAAGATCAATCTGCCCTCTACCACCTGAAAATCATTCACTCAAGTCTCTTTAGAAGCTACAAAGGAGAATAGAGATAAAAAAAGAGTCAAAGGAACATCACCACACTATTCATCGTGCCAAGAGTTGATTCTTCTCCTGTTACCCACTACAAACCTTGTCTTGGCCTTAACGACTCCTCATCTTTTTCTTATCATCTTCCACAAGCCAACACTACCATAGCCTTCCCTTCCTATTCGAGAGCACCAATGGGCTCTTCTCCAAACTTTCCCACTATTTATTTTTATTTTTATTTTTATTTTTGATAGGTAATAGCACTGAAAAATATTATATATAAAGAATAAAGGGTGCCCAAAGGCTAACCCAAAGCATACAGGAACCAAACTTTCCCACTATGACTATTTTCCAAAGCATATTCGTCCCCAAAGCGAATCTTAAACACGATATTCCTGATAAGGCTTTATGGAGAGTGGACAAGTCCTTAATGCCTAAGCCTCTTTCTTTTTATCGTTACAGATTAATGCATTTTATGAGATGAGGCTTCTTCTCAACAGCCCCTCCTCATGGGAAATCTCTTTGAAGTTTTTTCAGTTTTAAAGCTACCAATTTAGGAATAACAAAAAGGACCATAGATAAATTAGGATAGGCTACTAAGAGCACTTTTTAATCAAATTAGTCTCCCACCTTTGAGAGACATTGCCTCTTCCAAATTGTTGGTCTTTTGGAAAACCTCTCCTCTAGCACATCCCAAATGGTTGATGTCTTGAAAGGAGCCCACAAAGGCAAGCTCAAGTAACTGACAGACATTTCCTACTCTACAACCCATCATCAATGCTAGCTCCTCCACATTAGGGACCTTCCCTACCGGACTTGGTTTGCTTTTGTTCATGTTAACTGTTAGCCCTAAGAAACCTCAAACCAAAGCAGAACCCAAGCCATATAGATCATTTGATCTGATTGAGCTTTCTACACATATGATTGACTTGGATGAGTTTTCTTCATTGGATCAATCACTCCCAATAGTTTTCTCTTTTGTTTGTATCAGTTGAAATCGTGCTCTTTATCATATAGAAAAATCAGAAACAATGCTTGAATTGTCTCCCTTTTCTTCTTGGCACTTCTCAATACAATCTTATTGGTTATAAAATATATCATGGACAATGCTTGTAAAAGTAGAAGTATGAAAAATTGAGGCCATGGCTGGGAATTTAAATAGATCAATAGATTCGATCAGGTAGGAGTTTTGGGACAGCCCTTGGCGCAAACTTAATTCTGAAAGGCACAAAGTGCGCCTAAATCTTAGGCCTATGCGCAAGGTGCAACATGAGGCACAAAAACTTGAGCAAATTGAGGTGCGACCTACTATGTATATCATTGCCTAAAATAATATCATAAATTTTGTCCTGCAAACATTTATCATTTAATGATACTATTGAATACGATCCAAAATTTCAATTCAAGTAGCAAAGAAATCCAAGATTCCAAGCATTTAAAAGAAAATCCAACAAAAAACTAATGCAATTATGTAAAATTGAGATATATAACCAGAAATTTCAAGAAAAGTTCTTGGAAAAAAAGAAAGAAAATAAATGAGGCATGCCTCTCCAACAAGGCACATACCTTGACAAGCAAGGTTCTTCAACTGGGGAGTCACTACATGTTGGCCTAGGCACATCTAAGGTTTGCCTTTTAACAATTATGAGCACAGATGAGGTTAAAACCAAATGATTGGGACCTGAAAATGACACATGGATAGAAGTGTTCATTAGTTGTGTTAAAAGGTAGCTTGGGTGGGAAGTCCATCATTTGTAAGGTAACTTTCTATTTGATTTAGTAGTTCCATGGTCTTCTCCTGGATAACCTGATGTTGAAAGTTTTATTTGGCTTTAGAAGGCTAAAGATTTTCTACCACACATGAATATATTTGATGTAATTGAATCGTGTTTTATTGTCAGGGATGTGAAGACAACTGTTTGTTTCTATGCCATCAACTGCTATTGCATTTTGCTACACTGAGGCTAGATACATGGCTGAGGCTGGATACATGGTTGAGGCTTTTGTTCCTTTTCTTGCAAAGAAGTCTTAAATGGTCTTCTTTCTCCAAGGTTCTAAATGTGGGAAAGCTATTGTGGGTTCTATGGGTTGGAATTTTCAACTCTTCATTGACCTTCCCTCAAATGAGATAAATGCTTGTATATGTGGTACTTACACATCCAATGGCGGTTCTCAGACTCTGAACACCAAAAATCTAGCTGTGGTCCGGAGAAACCACAGTGAATACAAGGGATAACATGTTTGCTTTGGATGATTATCTGGACTACAAACCATATTTGATTTGATAAACTACATCCTGGTACTAATAAAGCTTGTAAGTTTATGCTAAGCTGATATGAGAAAATAAAATTAGCCACTTTCAAGGTGGTGAAGCCTGGTAACGAACTGCAAGCATAAGCATGGAATGCCATCGAGATTCTATTACTACTATTTTGTACTGATAGATTTGGCCACGGTAGGAACTGTGGCATTTTTTTCCCTTTTTGTTTTAAAATCACTTAGCTCCTGAGTCTTTGATGGCCTTGTAGACTTCTAGTTTTGCAGGAGTCTTCCATATTTCTTATTGATTTACTGTATGGACAGTTGACCTCCACAGAATTTTGTTTAATTTTGAGTAGATGTATGACCTGTCCTTTAGTAAATTCTGCTTTCAGATTTTCTTGCACCTTATGTATCAATGGAGAACTTGCAGACGTGGTATTTAGAAGTTCATTTGACTATAATTTGGGGAAGAACAATAGTGATATATGTTATGCTTGGAAAGATTATTAATCAATTTTAAAAATTGCATAGTTGTGAAGATATGGAAGGGATGTGTGCAGTTTACTCAAATATTGTTAATATTATGTAACTTAAATTATATTTGAATTGTTTTTCCAATTCAAATTTCTCCATAATTTGGTTTTCGGATTGCTATTTGCATTCTAAAAGCCCCTTGTGCATCAATTCCAAGAGAAAAACCATCCTTTCTAATTGGGTTCTAGCCATCAAAGCAATATTTGGAATATTGAAATGGAGAATGAGAATGGAAAAGCAAATCTCTTGGTTACCAAATTTGATTGTTATTAGAATTTTGATCGTCTTTTTTCTTTATTATCATGATTTATCTTCATTCTCATTCTCATATTATGCTATTTCCATAGAAATGCATCAAGGGGACGTAAGCAAATATTAGGCCATTTACCAACCCATGTGGCATCATATTTGGTTGTTGTATTCATGATCGCCATATAAAAATTGGCCACACAATTGTGTCTGTTTTAATTTTCTTGATGAACATTTACAAGCATGTTTGACAGTGAACTCAACAAGGCGAGAAAATCGTAATAAAGAGAATCATGGCTTCCATGGGGTATGTAATGAGCATGAGAATTGACCTCTCTTTTCCCTCTCCAGATTTATTTACTTGGTTTATATGTTTATTCCTGTTTCAATTCAATAGACACAAAAGAATATGGCATCAGGAGCATCCTTGTCTCCCTTGCTGTTTTGAGATTAAAGAAGTAGCATTTGGGAATTAGCACCAATCACTGAAATTTCCAACTCTAGATTCCTGGAATGATGTTTTTTCTTGCCATTTGTTTTTCTTTACTTGCTGCTTAGCCTCTAGATTTATGCCAATAGATTAGCATGCATTGCCCACATTGATGTTGAAATGCAGTTGTTTTCTAAACACAAAATATTAGATAGCTACATAAGATCTAAGAGTTATGGTTGATAGAGGATACCAACTGGATTATAGGGGAGTGGGGAGGCAATAGGTGTACAGCTCTCATGCTCTGTCTTCGTTTTCGATTTTGGGTTCCTCACCAAAATGGTAGGTAAAGTGCATGTCGCCGCTCTCATGACCATAAATTTAAAGAAATCACAGTTGGTTGTCTGAAAACGTTACAAGATTATCATAAAGAAATCAGGTCGATTCACATTGCCCTCACATGCATACTGGAATGAATGGTCATGATTTCTCTCATTCTTCTTATAAATAGGATACACCATTGGCTGACTTCAACATTTGCAGAAAGCAAACACTAAAGATGGCAGGCTTATCTTCACCTGTTGCCCAGCACCGTAGCAGGTCCATAAGCTTGCCCTTCAGGTTACAGCCCGGTTCCCTTAAAGTTGAAGCCAGGGTACACAAACTGAAAACCTGGGAAGCATCATCACTTTCCACAATAGTTCCTTTGGGAGCTGAGACTCTTCAAACTGGTCTGGCTGGTCTGGCTGGTCTTGCAGAATTGTACAGTTGTGTGGAGGAACTCATTCACTATCCCCTCGTCCAACAAACTCTTTTCTACAACCGACATGGAAAACTAGTGGAAGGGGCGCTGGACATGTCTGTTGTATTGCTAGACATGTGTGGCACTGTGAGGGACTTATTCGGTATGATGAAGGAACATGTTCAGGACCTTCAGTCAGCCTTACGGAGAAAGGGTGGAGATTCAAGCACTGTTAGTAACGTCAATGCATACATTTGCTTCAGAAAGAAGGTGAAGAGGGATGTAGCCAAGTGCCTTAGAACACTGAAGCAAATGGCGAGCAAAATTGGTTCTTTTCCTCTGATGGATGTACATCACCATCTTTCAGTGGTGGTTCAGGTGCTTAGCGAATTAAGCGCCAGCTCCATCTCTATCCTTCGGTCCCTCTTGCTATATCTGTCTTTGCCAGCAATGAAGACAAAGGCTAGTGGGTGGTCATTGGTTTCAAAGTTGATGCAAGCGGGGTCACTGGCTTCTGGGAGAAGCCAGGAGAGCACCAATGAGGTAGCATGTGTTGATTTTGCACTGGTCTCCCTCAATAGGCATAGCCGGGGCAGCAACAATATGGTTGATCTGCAAATGACACAAAGGAAATTACAGACACTTGATATTAGGATTCAAGATATTGAAGCTGGATTAGCTTGCTTGTATAGACGCCTAATCCAGCATAGGGTTTCCCTCCTAAACATCCTCACTGTAAAGACATAGAACTGCTATAACTCTAATTTTAACGAGCAGTGATGGTCATTTTCTTCTAATAGGAAAGGGAAATTTCCCACGTCAGTTGCAGAATTGTATAGCAAATTCTTTAGGGATACAGTAAAAAGATCATTCACCATATTCTCACCAGTACGTGAAGTAAAGCCAACTTATGCATATGATTAGATTTTAGGTTCATGTTTCAACTACAGGATATGACGTGAGGCTGAGGTATCAGTATGCTAAGGCTGATTTGGTTATTTTGCTGAATAAAGTAAACTTGAAATAAAGCATAGAAAGCAACTTCTCCTCCCGCAAATTGTTTATACATGCAGCATATTCTTGTCCCAAAGTGAGGCCCAATGATTTTGATTCTCTGAGGACAGAAAACATGTAATGAATTTATTAATGACCATGATGAGTCTGAAGCTAATTTTTTTAGTGGCGAATGGTTGATCCACACTCAACTCATGGATTGATTGGGAGTACCTTGATTTGTACGGGCACATCAAAAGAGCCAAATTGAATTAAAAAATGCTCTCTCTTTCAGGACACATTAAAAGAACCGATTGGCAAAAGCACACGTTACTCATTATTGTTCCTGTCCCAATCCTAATAGGAATTGAAACAGGACCAGGGTCACATGGTGCACAGAAGGGGAGGGCACCAGTATGCCTCTTGCATAATGCATCAATGCTCATTCTCTCACATGCTTTCAGATTCCTCTCATCAACCTTACTGTGGGTCATTGCCTCCTGTTTCTTTGAATTTAGACTACCATGGCAGGGAACATTTTGTTTTCTTTTTCTGTGTTCTGGGTTCCGGTTAAAAAAAGAAGAAAAAAAACAGCAATTGAATTCCATGCCTCACAGGGTGATCTGAACCACCAATATAGCACCAACAAGTACCATTAACTAAATTGAGGGTCAGCCTGGGGTTTTTGATGAGTAGCCCAAATGGAGAACATTTACTCCTTTGTCTCTATTGTTGAAAGGTGCATTTAATATGTAGAAAGTGCTTCCAAAATGTTAACCTTTGTTAGTTCAATCCTCAGCAGAAGATATCGATGTTGTTCATTTGGCAGTAAAATTCCAAAAGGCCGGGCTCGGTAACTGTCTTTGAGAAATTGATTGTAATGTACATTACAAGTGCAATGTACTGGTTGTTTATTATAAATCAAATTAACATATGGAGAAACCAGAGGAGACAAGGAGAATCATGGCTTTGATTCCCTTGTGTATGGCGCTGCTCTCCAGCCCCTGCGCCAGTGTTGTTTTCACCCATTATTCATTTGAGGCTTGCTTCAATTCCCAAGAGAGAGATATACTATCAACTGTCTCCCTGTCTCCCCAGGACACTGATCAGTTTTCTTCTACCTTAATGCTATATTATAGAACTCACTACTAATATTCAGTACCATTTTGAGACACTGGTGCTATTGATTTTGAATAAACAACATTTCTGTGCCCTATTACTTTGTATCACAACCCATCCTCCTAGATTCATGGCCCATGATAGATTCTTCATGCTAAAACTTCTCTTGGGCTTTTCTCATTCTCTATTCATTCTTAACATCAATCACTCATTCCATGGTCTTCTAATGACTGAATAAACATCATTTTTGTGTCCCAATTACTCTTTTTTTTCACCCTATACCCCTAGATTCATGCCCTATATTGAATTTTCATGCTGCAACTTGTCTCGGGCTTGTCGTTGTTTCTATATTTCTTAATCTTAATTAGTCAATCATTACCCCTCCATGGTTCTTTTAAATAAGAGCTAGAATCATGAGATGCCATCCTTTGGTGTTGAGCATCACATAGATGGTCTTGAATTATTCAATGAATATGATTGAGTGATGGCTGAGAGGGTGGGCTGAATGATAATTGGGGGAGGCAAGGAGGCATACAGCACCAATGGCCTGTACCCATTGTTTATGGTACTTGCAGGGTAATCAGCATCATGTAAGCAAAGTCATCGGTGGCCCATAAAACTAAAGAAAGAATAAGCTCTGGCAATTGTTTGCCAAAAATGTTAAAATATTATCGAGAAAATAGGGTGACCCACATTGCAATCACATGGGAACAGGGACCAAGGTTCTCCTCATTTTGTTCTTATAAGTAGATTGAAGGCCTCTGTTGAATGTCCAGTCAGTTGAGCATTGCAAAGAAAATAGCGATGGCAGCCCCATCTGCAACGCATGGTTCAAAATGTACCGTAAGGTCCATTAGCTTACCCACCAGGTTACACCCCCATTCCCTTATAATTGAAGCAGAGTTGAACAAGCTAAAAGCCTGGGAAGTGTCATGCGCTTCAGTACTAGTTTCCCCAGGGGCCGAGACCATTCAAATTGGTTTGGCTGGGGTCATGGAGTTGTACAACTATGTTGAGGAACTCATTCACTCTCCCCTTACCCGGCAAGCTCTTCTTCGCCATCAACACCGAAAACTAGTGGAAGAGGCTCTAGACGGATCAGTCACGTTACTAGACGCATGTGGCACAGCCAAAGACATATTGCTGATGACAAACGAACATGTGCAAGACCTTCAGTCTGCTTTACGTAGAAGGGGTGGAGACTCAAGCAATGAGAGTAATATCGCTTCTTACATTTGCTTCAGGAAGAAGGTGAAGAAGGATATCTCCAAGTGTCTTGGGGCATTGCAGCGAATGGAAAGCAGACTTGGATCCTCTCCTCTCTTACATCTTGACCACCATCTTGCAGTGGTGGTTAGACTGCTAAGAGAGGTAAGCGGCATCACCATATCCACCTTTCGGTCCCTCTTGTTATTCTTCTCCATGCCAGCAGTGAGGAAAATGTTTGGGGGGTGGTCATTGATTACGAAATTGATGCCCATGGCTTCAGGGAAAGGGCAGAAGATTGTGAATGAGGTGGGGAGTGTTGATGTTGCCATCCACACTCTTCAAGAACAACTACACAACAGTGATGCCAAGGTAGAATTGCAAGTTACCCAGAGGAGGTTAGAGGCACTCAATGTTAGCATTGAAGGTCTTGAAGCCGGAGTGAATTGCATGTATAGGTGTCTAATCCAAAATAGAGTCTCCCTCCTCAACGTCCTCAATCAATGAAGCTAGCTACCAAATTTTGCACATCTCCCAACTGGTCATGGACTCATGGCATCCGTATTTTAGAAGGATTTGCTGATGTCCCAAAACCCCATGTTTGTATGAGAATTCTAGTGGCATGCAATTGTATTAGTTTATTAATGCAATGCGACTGAATTTCTTCAAGCATTTCCAGACCCCATTTCCACATTTTAAGAGTATATGCACTATGTTCTTCAATAATTAACATGCTGTAGATCACTGCATGGATGTGGAACTGGAATATTGTATAGGTGGAATTACCTGTCCCTTGTTGCTGAAAGATTGAGAAACAAAAAATCTAGCCTTGCTTTTCACGAATAAACCAAATGAAATGTTTAGAGACTACAGTGGAGACAAGGAAACAAGAAGTCACTCGTGCGCACATTCCTTAATTTTTCATTGTTCATGGTCTTGATTTCTCATTTCCATCTGACAATCATACATTAGGTTATTTCTTCATCCCTACAGATCCGGATCCAGGATTTGAGATCTGTTCATAAGTTTTTTCATTATTCAAGGTTCTTCCACAGGGGTGACAACATGGACAGGCCCACATTCTTATTATTGTTGTTGTTTTGGATGTGGGACTGTATGCAGCTGCCTTTTTTATACTTGAAAATGCAGGATAACGTGGCAGCAGAGAAGGCAACTATGGAGATGACTATTTTTGCGCTCTGTATGACACAGACAAAGGGTACAAAGGGTAGAACACTTTCTAGCATTTCAGATTAAAAATTGGCAAATCATGAGAGGTTTGCAGGCCAAAGATGTGACAATATAACCAAATTTGAAGGAGAGCCCTTGCTGGCACCACATGCTATTCACATCATCAATCATCTTATTCTGTTTCAATCTCTAGCTATGTGTAGTTATATATAATCATTGGCATTGTAGCCACCATCTCAAATTTGAGCTTTCTTTGAAAAACAAGAGGAAAAATGGCTAACCGGTGCCATGTTAGATCAATTAGCTTGCCTTCCGGATCCCATCCTACCACTCTCAAAATTCAACAAGAGCTTAACAACCTCAGAGCATTGGAGGCATCATCTACATTAGCATTGGGAAAAAATCTCCAATGGTCTATCTGGACTGCAAGAATTGCACCAGTGCTTGGATGAGCTCCTTAATTTGTACTCCACCCAACAAGCCCTCTCCCACCATCAAAATAAGAAATGGGTCGATGAATTGTTGGATGGATCTGTAAAGCTTTTAGATATTTGTGGCGCAACAAGGGATGTAATATCACAAGTTAAGGAAAATGTTGGAGATCTTCAATCAGCTCTCAGGAGGAGAAAAGGAGATGTGTGCATTGAAAGCAGCATCAACAATTACATTTATTGGAGAAAGAAGATGAACAAGGATGCCAAAAGGTTGCTAGCAGCAATGAAGAAGATGGATAACAAGGGTGGGGCCTCTCCACTCTTAGATCAAGATCACCATCTCTCCACAATGATGAGAGAGCTCAGGGAAGTTAATATAATGAGCATTTCCATCTTCCAGTCACTTGTCTTGTTGTTGTCCACACCAGTGTTGATGCCAAAACTAAGTAGGTGGCCACTGGTTTCCAAATTTATGCAGAAGGGGGCAGTCTCTTGCGAAGAAAATGCTGAGAACATGAAGGAGTTGGAGAGCGTGGAATTCTCACTAGGTGCCATTTCAAGTGAAGAAGCCAAGTTGGAGACGATGGAAATTGCACGCAAAAGACTGGAGGGTTTGGAGGTGAGCATTGAAGGCCTTGACAAAGGGTTTGGAGTGCATGTATAGGCGATTGGTGAAAACAAAAGCCTCTCTCCTCAACATCATCTCCCACTAGGGCCATGCTAATTAATTACTAGTCTCCTTCACAGGCATCCGACTTTTAGAGGATCTGCAAAAGGATTTTTGTTATTTCCTATGGGATCAAGCAATGTATATGAATCAAAGATCATAGTTACACAATGAAATACAATATGAATCTCAACAATATTCCACTCCATGGAGTCTTTCTTTCTTACTTCTCAATTTCCAAACTATACCCATATCTGTGTATTGCAAATGTGTTGTACATATCTTAACATACAATTTTCGGATTTTCTATCAAATACCTTCACTTCTCTTGATCCCAGGACTGGACACAAAAGTAGAAAAGAAACTGATGAACCAGAAAAACCCCAACTGAATCAAATCAAATTAAGCTGGCTTTTTTTAAATTTTAATTAGGCTGATTTTAAAAAAGATAAAAAGGGAATTTTCAATTTGTTTTATACACTATAAACATTAAAGGGATGAAAACCTAATTGAATATATATACATTCCCACACATATCTATATATGTATATTTTAAAATTTTATAAGTTCAATGTACGTATCTTGTTATTAAATTAAATGTAGTCTTATTAGGAATAAAAAATAGTTTAATAATAAAGAGGAAATTAAAGATAAATATTTTTATAGTAAAACATAAATATTAAGATTATAATAAAATATAAAAAAATAATATGAATGTGAGTACATTAAAAACAGAAATATATTGAATTTTAATAGAGACTAAGAGTAGAGTTTTTGGTTTTCATTCATGGTTTTATGGTCATATTTGATTTTAAAAAAAATTGAGAGAAAATGTGATGAAAAAAAAATAAAAAAATAAATATATTGAATAAAAAATTAATTTAAAATCAATAAATTATTTTTATATATTACTTTAAATTGATTTTTTTTTTTTACAAATAAACCAAATGAAACCCTCGTAAACTACAGGCTCGTAGAGTACAGGTGAGACATGAGAGAAACAAAAAGACACTATGCAAACATATATTAATTTTGTGTTTGTTTATTGACCTTTGATCATCATGTTCGTCTTTCATTTCTATCTAACATTAACATATATATGTTAGGTTATTTTATTGATCCCTACATGTCTGAATCGAAGATTAGAGATCTTTCCACAAAGTTCTTGCATATAGTTTTTTCTGGTTTTTATAAGGACTCAAGGTTCTGCCACTGTGGATACAAAATTGACAGCCCACATCTTTTGGGTGTGAGGCAGGCTAATAGCAGTTGGGAAGGCAAAAGTGGAGATGACTGTTTTGGCTCTTTGTATGTTGACACACACAAAAATGGTAGGACACTTCATACCTTTGATCAGATTAAAAATTGGGAAATTAATGTTAGAGGTTTGCAGGCCAAAGATGTTAATTAAAAGAGACCTCGGGCGCAAAGGCAAATTATTCATCTTGTCTTGATTTAATCTCTTCGTGTGGTTCAAAAAGAACAAGAAGGAACTTTAACTGGGAAAAAAAAAAGATAAAAACATAATAATAACCCAAAAAATTGAGAATTTTAACAATTACAAACAGTGAGAATAACATAATCTTTCATCATATATGTGCGCATTACTCATGGGTGACGACCATCCACAGACCTCCATTACTATTTTAGAATAAAATGAAGGTTGCTATTACAGTAGGATTCGTGGGTCATGTGCAGAACATATATATTAGCTGTCCATCACAATAATATAATCGAGTAGTAAACCATTGTCTCTTGTAGTGGCAGGTTGAGAATCTTGGAGCAAACATGGTGACAGCATGCCACTCGTGCATTCATGTATAAATACTATCTTCATCTCATATTTCCTTTTAATACTATTCCCATATACATTTTGAAATCACTGATGAATATTATAGTTTGATCTCTCACGCGGTCTATAGTACATTTGGAAGAACAATAAAAATTTCAAGCTTTAGAAAGGTTAAAAACCCTTCCCAAAATCAATATCCACATTCGAAATCTCTAAACGAATGTTATAGAGCATTTGTTCTATATATCACCATTTTCAGGGTGACTTAGACACCTGAATGAAATGAAAAATCTAGAATTATCATTTGGCAAATAAACCCTTGGGACTACAGCGGAGACATGAAAACAAGAAGCCACTGTGCACACATTAATTTTGCCTTTATTCATCGACTTTTGGCCATCATTTTCATTTCTGGTTGCCATCTTGATATTAGTAGTATGCTAGGTTCAGTATTTGGATATGAAACGAGGATTCGAGATGTGTCCACAAAGTTATTAAATATATTTTTTGGGGTTCTCTAATGATTCTAGGTTCTTCCACTGCGGATACCGTACTGACAGGCCACATTTTTGGATGTGAGGCAGGTTGCAGCTGCATTTTAGTATTTGAAAACACGGGGCAAGAGCCCAAATGGCAGTTGGGGAGGCAAAAAGGGAGATCACTGATATAGCTCTCTCTATCACACCCATAATTTAAAGTCGTGATATTGGTCATTGACTCGGGTGGTCCTGAGGCACATCGGTCTCGATATCTCGGATCGATATCGGGTGATACACAAAAAATTCTAATTTAAAAACTCAAAATCATTTTTAAAAATTATTAAAATTATTAAAAAAAATGAAATACAAATAAGTAGAGTGAAAAATTAATAAAATAAACTTCTATTATATTAAAATTATTCAAATTATAATAAAAACATATTTTTTGGATGATTTATAATAATATTAAAAATCTCTAAAAATATTTTAATTTAATCACTTGATAATAAATGTTTCTTATTGAAGATGAAAATAATAAAAAGTAATTTTTTTTATAAAAAAACTGTTTTAATTAAATATTTTGAATTTTTTAAAATATTTTTAATTATTAAAAAAATAAAACCATGATTCATCTTTAAAAAAATAAATATAATTTTTCTTATAAAATATATTCATTAATTTTAATTTTTATATAAATATTCATTTCATATTTATTTGATGTAAGTCTAATATTCATTATTCATTTTTTATCATTATAATTTTCATCAAATTATTTAAAACCCAAACCCCCACTAAATACTCATTATCTACTTAAAAAACAAATACATATTATTTAAAACTCAAATCTTCATCTCTGTTAAATACCCATAACCATCATTGACCAGTCAAACACCTATCTCTCTCTCAATATATTCATTTCTTCTCTCAACCAGTTCCTCCACAGGCTCACTTTCTCTTTTCTCCCACTTCCATCAGCCACCTCACCGTCATTCTCAGTCGATAACAACGGTGTCAGAGTCCGACGACTCTGTCTCCTCCTCATGTCGCTTAGTTCCATCTCCTACAGGAACTTAGGGGATCCGAACAAGCAGGCGTGCTTCTTCAACCTCACCGACGACTCCAAGATGCAGGGTCCTAACTCTCCGTAATTTGTATTTTTCATTTTCGTGGGTTTTAATCCTCTCATCTTTTCTACCACTTCTACTCCAATATTATCTTCTTTTTTTTCCATTACCAATTACCCAAATAGCTTAGTCTCAACATGATCTTGGAGTTGTCTCAACGTTTCCATGGGATTCACTTCGAGATTGTTCATTTATCTTCAATTCAACCGAGTTTGTTCACAAGCTGAAAAAATATCCAACTCAGGTATCGGTCCGATATTGGCCATGGTCGAGGCGGATACAACTCGGCCGAGTCGTACCGGTATTGACCGATATTTTGAACCCTACACACCATTTTGGCAAGACACCTCATGCCTTTTTCAGATTAAAAACTAGCACCTCACGTCACTTACATTACATTATTCATCATCTTGTTTTAATCTATTTATGTGGTTATATATAAAGACTCCTTCACATTGTAGCTACCAGCTACCATCTCAGTTTTGAGCTTTCTGTACAAAAACAAAAATAATGGCTAACATGTGCCATGTTAGATCAATTAGCTTGCCTTCCAAATCGCATCCTACCACTCTCAAAATCCAGTAAGAGCTTAACAAGCTCAGATCATAGGAGACATCATCTAGTTCAATGCCTGAGACGAATCTGTATACAACTAGTTGAGGAGAAGAATCCACTCTCAAAGACTCTTTCTTCATTCAAGAAGACACGTCTTTCACAATCCTCTAAAATATTTTCTTCTATCTTTTCTCTAGAACATTCCTTAGAATTCTATCATGGTATCAGAGCATGAATCTTCTTCAATGGAGGTCAATATCAATCCTCCAATAGCAAACCCTAATCCTTTGTCTTCCACTCGTTTTGTTCCAATTAGCTTTAATTACTCATTATCTATAAAGCTTGACAACAAGAATTTCTTGATCTGGAAACAACATATTATATCTACGATTCGAGGCTATAGGCTACAAAAATTTGTGTGCAGTAACAATGAAGTACCAGTTCAATTTCTCACTATAGAATATGCGAGATCTAAAAAAGCAACTAAGGAATTCCTTGAGTGGGAACAACAAGATCAACTACTGCTCTCTTGGATTCTCTCATCTATTTCTGAGTCAATTCTTCCTCAACTAGTTGGTTATGATACATCATTTCTTCTTTGGGGATGATTAGAGCAATATTTTGCATCTCAGACTCGAGCCAAGGTGAAGCAGTTCAAGACTCAATTTCAGCATACCAAGAAGGGAGGTTCAACAATTGATGAATACCTTGCATAGATCAAGGTTTGTGTTCATTCATTAATTTGCGTTTGTCAGTGTTTCTTTATCAACCAAAGATCATGTTGAAGTCATTCTTGATGGTTTACCCAGTGATTATGAATCCGAATTTTATTTAAAAGACCTCGGGAAAGTGCATTATTTCCTAGGTATACAAGTTTCTCATACCAATGATGGTCTACATTTATTGCAGACTAAATATATTCGAGACTTATTACAAAAGACAAAAATGTTACATTGCAAACCTACAAAGAACTCTCCTACCCAATGGTCTAAAATTGAGAGCCAGAGATGGTGGTCCTATGGAGGATTTACATGGTTATCAGAGTACAGTGGGGGTTGGGCTCTTCAATATGTGATTATCACAAGGCCTAAGATCTCCTTTAGTGTGAATAAAGTATGTTAGTTTATGTTGAATCCTATAGAGGAGCATTGGAAGGTTGTGAAACAAATCTTAAGATATTTACATGGCACTTTCAGCATGGTTTGCTCTTAAAGAGATCATTCAGCCTTGATTTGGTTGAATTTTGTAATGTTGACTGGGCATCTGATTTGGATGATAGACGTGCAACCTCACGCCATTGTGTATTTTTGCGACCAAATTTGATATCTTGGCAATCCAAGAAGCAACATATTGTTTCAAGGTCTAGTACTGAAGCTGAATATCAAAGTCTTGCAAGTTTGGTAGTTGAAATCACATGGTTGAGGCCATTTTTGAGTGAGTTGCAAATTCCACTAGCTAAGCCTCCCCTAGTTTGGTGTGATGACCTAAGCATGGTTTTGTTTTCTGCAAATCCTATTCTTCATGCAAGAACAAAGCACATAGAGCTTGATCTCTATTTTGTGCATGAAAGGTCATTTGGAGGGAGGTA
Source organism: Vitis riparia (assembly GCF_004353265.1). NCBI lineage: Eukaryota > Viridiplantae > Streptophyta > Magnoliopsida > Vitales > Vitaceae > Vitis > Vitis riparia. The sequence continues at coordinate 21,467,081 of NC_048434.1, read as the reverse complement.
GAGGTTCGCCATGTCCCTTCAGCTCATCAACTAGCAAATGTGTTCACAAAGATAATTTCCTCAACTCAGTTTATTGAATTCAGACACGAACTCAAGATAGAAAATCTTTCTACCCTGAGTTTGATGGGGGATGTTACAGAGAATTAGTTAGGATTAGTTAAAAATTAGTTTTGATAGCTTATGCTTAACAGATTGTAACAGTATTTAAGCTGTAGAAATATACAGAAGAGAATCAAAGACTCTTTCTTCAATCAAGAAGACACTTCTTTCAGAGTCCTCTAAAATCTTTTCCTCTATTTTTTCTCTAGAACATTCCTTCTTAGAATTCTATCAATAACAAACATCTACATTTGAATTGAATGTGGATGGCAAAAATGTTTCTAAATGAGAATCAAAATACGCTATTGAAATCCTGTTGGTTGAATGAAAATAAAACTCCATTTGAATTCAAAATGTTTATCTTACCCCCTTCCAGTTATTTTGATAAATGCAGCACCCATCAATGAATTATTTCCCAGTTTCTGAAATTTTTCTATCGCAGCAAAATATATGGTTGTTAAAGAAAAAATGTTTTCGTCTATATGCTCTCGACAGTTGGGAAGGATACATAGAGGAAGGTGTTCAATATTTTGAACGCACTAGAAACCGAGTTTCCAATGAATCTCTAAAGGTCAATGGAAAAACTCGTCTCATAATTCCTAGAGTGCAATCTCAAATAAGTTTTCCTGCAACCTCCACATGACCTGACACTATAGAGTTTGATAGAAGTCTTAAGGTGATCCTCGCATGGTTGGGAATGTTTCTAATGTATGAACAGGCATAATGATCCAATATATAGAGAAGCTGCAATCTTTTCGACAGAATAGCTATGAACTTTTGGATCTATTGTTTGGTGTTTCAGAAGCCTAATCTCAACCATCTCTTATTATTTTCTAAACAGAACACAATACTAGGCCTTTATTTAATCTATTGCATACAACATTCTGAACTTCTATAATTTGTTCACAAACAAGGATACATTTATTTCGATCTAAATACCTTGAGTTCTCTAGATTCTTCCAAAGGCCCAAGGCCAATTTATGATTTAAACCATTTTGTGCCCACACATTTTCGTCCTGGAATAGAAATGTCCATTCATCATCAAGAAACCAATGCATATGGTGAACAACCAACTGCCCCAATAAGCTTCTAAGAGAATAGTTTACTGATCCAAACTTCTAAGGATGATGATAATAGTTAGAGCATAGGATAACTATATCATAATTTTCGTTTCCGGGGTGACTTGGCAGCTGAGGTAGGTCAGTGTGCATCACAACTTAATTAGAACAAGATTAAGTTGCAGCCTCCATAAACTTGAAACAAAGAACATTTATCAACTTCACCTCAAACAAAGATCGGTGTCACATAAAGTCAGACTTTGCATTCATACAAACAAACAAAGTTTAATATAAATTAAGTATGCATGTAAGCTGCAAAGTTGATGAAACATGCATGTAATGAAATTTGTACGGGCACTTCATGACACATTGCAAGGTACTGTTTTCTCACAGCCCAAGGGAATCAGTAGTCTGGTGCAGAAGAGACATTCAAGGCAACATAGTGTGCCTCTTGCTAAATGCATCATCACTCATTCTCTCTCATGCGTTTAGATATATTCTTGTCAACAACCTTAGGTGAAATTGATTGCCTCCTGTTTCTTTGAATGTAGACTAGCATGGCCTGGCCTAGAAACATCTTACTGTTCATTCTTTCTCTATGTCCCGGGGGTTGCACTTGAAGAATAAATTCTTGTCTGGTTGTTGCACTCTTTTTTTCTTTCTGTCGTTGTGATTGGGTGGGGTGGGCTCCATAAAAACTATTGAAGTTCATCATTTCCCATATAGAAAGTAATTTCATGCCTCACCGGGCTAAGTCACCCACTCTATAACATCACCCAGCTATATACATTAGCTATATTGATGGTGGGACTGGGGTTTTTGTTAACAAGCACAAAGGATAAAAACTACTTCATTGTAATTTATGTCTAAAGTTGGTCCCAAAATATTGAGCTTTATTTTCATTCTCCAATTTTTCCATAAAAAAATAAATAAAAATTAAAAAGTAAAAAGTAACAACAAATAAAATAAAAAGAAGGTAAGCGATGAATACATCGTAACAATAGATATGATCTTTTTTAATGTAATTCTTCAATTAAATGCCACACATCATAAGATGAATTGTCATCAATTTTTTTAGTATTGATAAACAAAAATATAAATAAATAAAAAGTAATGAATATTAATCTATTACCATTGTACTTGTTTGATTGCTGAAAGATTGAGAGACAAGAAACTTGATTGGACTTGTTTTAGACAAATAAACCAAATAAAACCCTTATATAAAGGGACTACAATGGAGACATGGAAATAAGAGGCACTCGTGCACACATATATTAATTTTGGCTTTGTTCACTGACTTTGATATCATTTTCATTTCTCATTACCATCCAACATTTAATATGTTATGTTCGAGATTTGGATCAAGATTGAGGATTCGGGATCTGTCCATAAAGTTCTTATTACATTTTTCTCGGTTTTCTAATGACTCAAGGTTCTTCCACTACTGATTCAATATTGACAGGCCACATTTTTGGATGTGAGGCAGGATACAGCTGCATTTTTATACTTGAAAATGCAGGCTAATGTGGCAGTTGGGGGGGGGGGGCAAAAAAGAGATGACTGTTTTGGCTCTATCTATGACACACATTGTTGGCAAGACACCTCATACCTTCTCAGATTAAAAATAGGTTGATCGTAAGAAGCTTGCAGGCCAAAGATGTGACAATGTAACCGAATTCCAGGGAGATCCCATGCTGGCACCACATGCCGCTCACATTGCCATGGGCAGTCCATTCGCTAGTTTAGCCTGTGTGTGGTTGTATATAGAGAACCATTGGCATTGCAGCAACCATCTCAAATTTGAGCTTTCTGTGAAAATAAAGGGGAACAATGGCTAACCGATCCCATGTTAGATCAATTAGCCTGCCTTCCAGATCCCATCCTACCACTCTCAAAATCCAACAACAGCTTAACAAGCTCACAACATTGGAGGCATCATCTACATCAGCGTTGGGGAAAACCTCCAATGGCCTATCTGGACTGGAAGAGTTGTACAATTGCATGGATGAGCTTCTTAGTTTGCCGTCCACCCAACAAGCCCTTTCCCTCCATCAACATGAGAAATGGGTCAATGAATTGTTGGATGGACCTGTAAGCCTTTTAGATATTTGCGGCACTGCAAGGGATGTTATATCACAATTTAAGGAAAATGTTGGAGATCTTCAATCTGCCCTCAGGAGGAGAAAAGGAGATGTGTGCATTGAAATCAGCATCAACAATTACATTTGTTCAAGAAAGAAGATGAACAAGGACGCCAAAAAGTTTCTAGCAGCAATGAAGAAGGATAACAAGTCTCCACTCTTAGATCAAGAGCACCAGCTCTCCACAATGATTAGAGTGTTCAGGGAAGTTAATATAATGAGCATTTCAATCTTTCAGTCACTGCTGTTGCTCTTGTCCACACCAGTGTTGAAGTCAAGACCATCTAGGTGGTCACTGGTTTCCAAATTTATGCACAAGGGGGCAGTCTCTTGCGAAGAAAGCGCTGAGAACACGGAGTTGGAGAGCGTGGATTTGGCACTAGGTGTCCTTTCAAGTGAAGAAGCCAAGTTGGAGACGATGCAAATTGCTCTTAAAGGAGTGGAGGCTTTGGAGGTGAGCATTGAAGGCCTTGAAAAGGGTTTGGAGCGCATGTTTAGGCGATTGGTGAAAACAAGAGCCTCTCTCCTCAACATCATCTCCCACTAGGGCCACGCTAATTAATTAGTAGTCTCCTTCACAGGCATCCGACTTTTAGAGGATCTGCAAAAGGATTTTTATTCTTTCCTATGGGAAAGCAATGTATATAAATCAAAGATTATAGTTACACAATGAAATACATCATGAATCTCAACAATATTCCTCTCCACGGTGTGTTTCTTACTTTTCAATTTCCGAAATATAGCCATATCAGTGGTATTGCAAATGTGTTGTATATATCTTAACATGGAGATAGCCTTAATGCTTGACATGGGAAGAAGGAGCAAATATGGCTGTTCAAGAAACTGAAGAAAAAAGTTTCAGTTTCTTGACACATGCATAAAGGTGGGAAAAATTCCAGGGGATTCTGCTTATCTATTGTTTAGAATCCCTTCAAGCTTCAGTTGTAGGATTTGATGATAACATAAACAGCATAAAAAACTGCCTTCATTTTCCAAACAAAATACGATGACGACCATTGATTCTAATAATTACTTACAATTTTCGGAATTTCTATCAAATGCCTTCTTCTTATACTAGGAGTGGACACAAAAGTAGGGAAAAAAAGCTAATGAACAAAAAAGAAAGAATCAAATTAAGCTGGTTTTTAAAATTTTAAATTTTAGTTAGGCTAACACTCGTGCACACATATATCAATTTTGCCTTTGTTCATTGACCTTTGATCATCATTTTCATCTTTCATTTCTATCCAACATTCATACATATGTTAGGTCATTTTTTATCCCTACATATCTGAATCAAGGATTAGAGATCTTTCTATAAAGTTCTTAAATATATTTTTCTGGTTTTTATAATGACTCCAAGGTTCTTCCCACTGTGGATACAAAATTGACAGCCCACGTGATTTTTGGGTGTGAGGCAGGCTAATGGCAGTGGGGGAGGCACTTCATACCTTTGTTCAGATTAAAAATTGGAAAATTGTGTGGGGTTTGCAGACCAAAGATGTTACAATATAACCAAATTCCAAGGGGATCTCATGCTGGATAAATTATTCATCTTGTCTTGTTTTAATCTCTTCCTGTGGTTATATGTAGAGGGTCACTGACATTGTAGAACCATAGATGTCATATTGCAAAGGTTGTATTTCAATACTGAAGTGAGGAAAATGCAAAGGTTGTATTGTTAACTAGCCTCTTGAGGGAATTGCTATCTACAGGCTAGAGATCATACCGGGTTCCTTCCTCAAGATCACCAGAACAAGAAGGAACTTGAACTGGAAAAAAGATGAGAACATAATAACCCAAAAAAAAAATTGGGAATTTTAACAATTACAAACAGTGAGAATAACAGAATCTTTCATCATATAAGTGCGCATCACTCATGGGTGACCATCCACAGACCTCCACTACTATTTAATTAGAACAATGAAGGTTGCTGTTGCAGTAGGACTCGTGAGTCACGTAGGCAGAACAAATTAGCTGTCCATCATAATAACTTAATCAAGTAGTAAACCAATGTCTCTTATGGTAGCAGCACTACAAGGAAAAAGATATATGGTGACATTTATAACGAGTCACCATAAACATAGGGTGTCACTACAACATAGCGTCACCTTCTCCACTGACACCATAGAAGGTACCAATTGGTGACGTATTTGGAAGTGACACCAAAGCAGATAAATGGTGACGCATTCAAAAGTGACACCATATATTTCTAGTGATGATAGGGTGTCACATTAAATGCATCATCTTTGAGTTATGATGTCACATTAAATGCATCACCTTTGAGTTATGGTGTCATATCATTGTAAATTACTGTGGAAGATATGATTGCTTTTAGTTGTAGATTTTTGTAATGCTATGAATTAACAAGTAAGATTAACATGTGTATATTTTGTCCATAAATATAACAATTATATTACATTTAACTCGTTTTTCTATAATGTTTATAGAATAACTCGTAATACATTGAGCATCTAATAATATTTGTATATCAAATGTTTACAAAAAGATAGTACGTCCAACATATCAAACCCATCAAAACTAAAAAAGAAGAGTGCCTACATACCAAAAGATGATTTAGAAATGTTAAAGATCCCAAGATTCATGTATACCTCTATTTCATAAGCATAAAACCGACTCACTATAAAATGACATAAAAGTCGCATCTAAAAATCTAAAATTCTCAGTACCAATTAAATTAATGTTTATGTCCTACAACGTATGACATAAGAGTTGCACTTAAAAACCCAAAATCTTGTTGCCTTTTTCTTTCTTTTTATTCTCCATTCCACCCTCCGAATATTGTATACCTGCATTTCATAATTTAATGAGTTTTATAGATTTTATTGAAGAAAATAAATATGGATCAACGTTATCATAAATGAACAAATCTAATAACTATTTTTTTTTCAAATAGAAACATTGTTCAAAGAATAAGCAATACTATACAATACCTGTGGAAAAATTCATGTAGTAGCTAATGGACTCACCATGCATGGTGATCATGATGCATCAACATGATTAATGATTAGTTGTAGCACAAAAGTAGCTCATTCTCCTCTAATTTCATCGAATTCTACTTGAGAATATGTTTTTTTATCACCAAACTGAAATCAAATAAGAAAATAACATTAGAATGCATAACATTAAATGTTATATGTTTTAATATATAGAAATTAAAAAAAAAATGTGTTTGAGGTGAACGTAATTTTTTTTTTAAAAAAAATAATAGGAAGATCCTACATGTTTACGATATCCTTTAAGTCCTCACATGATTTATGATGCATAGGGTCAAGATAGTGGACTATCATTTTCCTTGGCTCAATCACTACCAAGATCCAATGAAAGCTAAAACATTAAAAACAAAAATAGCATATAATTAGAAATATAAATCAATCATAAAACCTCAAATTAAAGTATAATATTCGTCACTTACTCGGGGTTGTAGGGCATGAAAACATATTCGGCATCTTGGCATGAAAACATATTCACTACAACCTCTAACATATTTCCCAAGTTATGTACCACGTAAGAGATGCCAAGCATGAATGCTTAACATAGATAATGCATAAATATAGGATAATGAAAAGATAATCAGAATAATCCATTTATTTTTATGTCATGTAACACTTTTAAGGACTCTATCCCAACAACCACATTTTACTTCTTAATAAAAGCTATAGAGATGATGAAATAAAATAGTACTAAACTTGGGCTTATGATGACGTTATCTATGAACTCTAAAATCAAACTAATAAAAAGATCTAGTGAAAATAACATGTAAAATAACAAGATTAAATAATAGTTATAGCAACCTACCAGAAGACTTATTAGTCTATTTTTATACATTAATCTATAAACTATATTCTTACCCTGTGAACTTCAAAGTTGAAAGTATTTACCTTTTTTGTTAATAAAAATAACATTTTCAAAATAGTAAATATAGTAAGTTAATGGATACATTATTGTAATAATTTCATTGTTGTTTATTTTTGTCTAAATCGGTTGAAGTTTTCATTCATCTTTGCAATAAGATTAATAAGGAAAAAAAAAACTTCTAAAATGTATGACCTACATAACAAATTGCAGCACACTACATGATCTCTTTTGCAGATACCCACACCAATTAGTGATTCTCTCCTTAAAAAACACTTCCACCTAAATAAATAAATAAATAACTAAATAATAAATAACATGGGAGGTGACTTAGCACACAATAATGGATAAAGCCAAGTCCCTAAAACAAAGGCTTCCAAAAAATAGAAAATTTGTGAGAAACTATTAAATTTAATACTAAGGAGAATATTAAGAAGTGAATAAAGCTTTGAAAATAAAGTTTTTTGATTCAACAATAATGAGGAAAGTAAAAACAACTTTTTAGGAATTTAATTTAGGAAGACACAACTTCAATTTTATAAAGTTAAGTAAGATCTTAAATATAAAAAAACTTAATTATTAATGCATAAATATAAAAAACTGATTCGCTCAAATGGTCACAAAAAAACCTTAAATTCTAGCAAGACCTATAGTTAACACTAAAATCATACCACTAAGCAAAACCAGTCCAAGCAAGGACTGCCCATTAATTACCACAAAAAAAAAAAAAAAAAAAACTCAGCTTATGCACATGCAATAATATGTTAATGGCAGGTTACAGATAATACTTTTTTTCTATACTTTATGGCCTTTTCTCTTTTGCCAACCACTTTACAAATAATATTAATTTTCTTTTCCTTCTATATTATTTATTTTAAATTATATTTCAAGCATCATATCAAATATTTCCATTCCAAAAATTGGGATTAAATTGAAGATTCTGATTAGACCTAGTTTTTGAATTTATGACTCAAAAACAAAAGTTCATCTTTAAGAAATTTTATGCAAAAAAAATAAAAATAAAAATTATTATTATAATATATAAAGTACTTAAATTCATAAAAATAAAATAAAAATAAAATTATACACTACGAAAACAATTGAACTGGGGTATTTTTTATTTTCTATTCTGGGTTTGAAATTGACTTCGGTGACACCGAGCTACTCACTGAACCATATGATAAAATATCAGGACAAACTGAATTCTAGCAATTATTTAATTTTCAAATTGGAATTGTTTCATCAAGATATAGGAATTTAAATGGATATCTGCCCAGATTATCGAATTGGGATTGTTTCATCAAGATATAGGAATTTAAATGGATATCTGCCCAAATTATCAAATTGGAATTGTTTCATCAAGATATAGGAATTTAAATGGAGATTTCTATATTGCTGAAACGATAATCATATTGAAGAAGAAGATGAAAAATAATATTAAGGGTCAGGATTACCTCTGGGATGAATAGGGGCAATTGTTTCTTGTATCTCCGTCATCTCTCCCTCTAAGAAAAATGTGAAACAAACCCTAGCTGTTTGAACCGACCAGAATGAAAAACTGCTGCTACGACCTATACCATATCTAAAAATTCAATAGAGCCACCATGTATCAATTATATTATATACAAATGGAACAAAATCTTAATGAATCTCCACCTAAAATAAATTTCAGAATTTATCCAAGATATTTTCGGAATCTCTAATCAATCCGATAGCAAGAGAGGAGAGTGGGAGAGGGGAAACTGAAGAGTGAGATAGAGGCAGCGCGAACAGAGCATAGGGTTTTGGAGAGTTGGGTTTTTAGATGAACAAAACATAGCGTGAACAAGGCATCCTGATACCGAAAACTGGTCATTCTCACACAAATACATATTAAAAATCATTCCTTTTTTCTTGTTTTTCACTTGTTTTTAAGGAGACGACCATGTGTTTGGTTCAAATTAAAAAAATCAATTAATCTACAGGTTTCTTCTTCTATTCTAGAAGCTTAAACCTAAATTTTTCTTCCCTACAACTCAAGAAAACCCAGTTCACAAAAACCATAATACAAAGATGTTGAAACAATAAATATAATGACGTTAATAAAAGAAAAAAGATGATAGATCTAAGAGATTTTGGGTTACCTGAGGTCCACAAAGTGAAGAATGTCGGTTGTGAGCGTGTTGACTATGGGTGAGAGAAAAGGTAGAAGAAGATTATGGTTTTATATATAGGGTTTCTATAGTGAGATTTTTTGGATTATGGGTGGCATGTGGAAACAATGGGCTTTTTATATATTGTCCCTCATTATTAATTTTAAAAGTGGGCTCAAGTAGGCTCATTGAGTTGTAATACTTAAAATTTTTTATTTTATATGATGTCACTTCCCAAAAACTGACACTATAAATATAAAACTAACATCATCTAATTACCTCAATGGAAGATTTTTTATATGATGTGTCACCTTTATTAATTATAAACCCTATGGTGTCATTATTTTAAAAGTGACACCATAAATAGTGACACCATAAATTATTTTTGTAGTAGTGCAGGTTGAGAATCTTGGAGGAAACATGGTGACAGCATGCCACCCGTGCGTTCATATATAAATACCATCTTCATCTCATATTTCCTTTAATACTATCCCCTCATATATTTTGAAATCACTTAAGCATATCATTTGCTTGATCTCTCACACGATCTAATCTCTAAAAGAAAGTTATAGAGCATTTGTTCTATATATCACCATTTGCAGGGGGACTTGACACGTAATGTTGATCATCTGTTTCCACCACTCCCCTTAAAACAAACAAAAATAACATTAACTTCCCCTCATAATTTTTGTTTATCAGCATATTCTTCTCTCATAAAGTTGGACACTGTAAACATACAAATAAACAATGTTTTCGATGATGAAACATGTAATGAATCCTTAGTATGGCCATGATACGTCTGACTGACTCTGATTTATTGGGGAATGGTTGATCTATATCCAACCCATGGGGATTGGTCAGAAGCACGAGGTTTGTGTGGGCACATCATGTCACATTGCCAATTACTGCTTTCCTGAGAATCAGAAGGGAATTGAGAGAGGACTAACTAGGGTCACATGGTGCAAAAAGGGGCAAGGAAACAAAGTAGTGCTCCTCTTCCATAATGTATGACTTTTTCACTCTCATGCATTTAGATTCCTCTCAACAACCTGTCCTATGCTTGATTGGCTCCTGTTTGAATTTAGACCAGCATGACCCTGAAACATTGTGTTCATGTTCATTTATTTTCTATAATGAGGGTTGCCATTGAAGAACAAATTGTTTCGTTGGGATTGGGTGGGGTGGGATAGCTCAGAAAAAACCAAAAGGAAATGAATGAATGTTTGTAGCTACTGAAACTTCTTATCATGTATAGTAAATCAAGTAGCGTGATTCCATGCCTCACGGGGCTAAAGTCATTGCAACGGTACGATTATTTTAGTGTTACTGTTTAATTAAGCGTTACACATTATAAGATGAATTGTAATCTCTTTTAGAACCCACATACCGAAATATAATAATAATAATAAATACATCGTGCTCGCATGCTGGAGGAAAGATAAAGAAATAAAAGATCTGGTATTGCCTTTGTTTTAACAAATAAGCCAAATGAAATCTCGTGGGACTACCGGGAAGATATGAAAACAAGAAGCCACTCGTGCACACATATATTAATCTTGCCTTCGTTCATTAACTCTTGGTTATCATTTTGGTTTCTGATTGCCATCTAATGTTATTAATATGTTAGGTTCAAGATTTAGATCTGAAACGAGGATTCTAGATGTGTCCATAAAGTTATCGAATATATCTTTCTGGATTCTCTAATGATTCTAGGCTCTTCCACTGCGGGCACCGTATCGACAGGCCACATTTTTGGATATGAGGCAGGATGCAGCTGCATTTTAGTATTTGAAAACACAGGCTAAGTGGCAGTTGGGGAGGGAAAAAGGGAGATGACTAAACTGGTTCTCTCTATGACACACCAATTTGGTAGGACACCTCATGCCCTTTTCAAATTAAGAACTGGCAAAATTGTGAGAGCTTTGCAGGCTACAGATCCGAGAAGATAACAAAATATTTCAAAGAAGATCCATGCCGGCACCTCATGCCACTTACATTACATTATTCATCGTCTTGCTTTAATCTATTTATGTGGTTATATATAAAGACTCCTTCACATTGTAGCTACTAGCTACCATCTCAGTTTTAAGCTCTCTGTACAAAAACAGAAACAATGGCTAACAGGTGCCATGTTAGATCAATTAGCTTGCCTACCAGATCACATCCTACCATTCTCAAAATCCAAAAAGAGCTTAACAAGCTCAGATCATGGGAGACATCATCTAGGTCAATGTCTGAGACAATCTGCACTGGCCTATCTGGACTGGAAGAGTTGCAGAAATCCTTGGATGAGCTTCTTAGTTTGCCATCCTCCCAGCAAGCCCTCTCCCATCATCTAAATGAGAAATGGGTCGGTGAGTTGTTGGATGGATCTGTGAGGCTTTTAGACATTTGTGGATCAACAAGGGATGCAATATCGCAATTAAAGCAAAATGCTCGAGATCTCCAATCTGCTCTCAGGAGGAGAAAGGGAGATGTGTGCATAGAAAGCAGCATCGGCGGTTATATTTGTTCAAGAAAGAAGATGAACAAGGATGCCAAGAAGTTGCTAGCAGCAATGAAGAAGATGGATAAAGAGACTGGGGCCTCTCCACTCCTAGATCAACATCACCAGCTCTCGGCAGTAATTGAAGTACTCGGAGAAGTAAATGTAATAAGCATTTCCATCTTCCAGGCACTTTTGTTGTTTTTGTCCGCACCAGTTTCAAAGCCAAAACCAACGAGGTGGTCACTGGTTTCCAAATTTGTGCATAAGGGAATAGTAAAGCATGAAAATATCAAGGAGTTGGAGAGTGTGGATTTTATACTAAGTGCCATTTCAGGTGGAAGAGCAGACTTGGAGAAGATGCAAATTGCTCATAAGGAACTGGAGACTTTGGAGGCCAGCATTGAAGGCCTTGAGAATGGTTTGGAGTGCATGTTTAGGCGCTTGATCAAAACAAGAGCCTCTCTCCTAAACATAGTCTCTCACTAGGGTGATATTAATTAATTCTCTTACCCTCAAATCCTGCACAGGCATCCAAATTTTAGATGATCTGTAAAAGCATTTATGTTTTCAATCAGAAAGCAAAGCAATGTATATGAATCAAAGTCATAGTTGCACAATGAAATACAAACTCAATTTGAACATTAATCCACTCCACCCAATGCAGTTTTTCCCATTTTGTTTCTTTTCAATTTCCAAAGTAGAACCATAAATGTCATATTGCAGATGTTATATTCCATACTGAGAAGCCCTGATGCTTAGAAAGCAGCACGTTGGAATTTTTTGAATGGATTTGATCGAATCACAAATAGCATTCACATTTGAATTGAATGTTGATGGATAATGTTTCCAAATTTATCTTATCCCTTCCCTGATGAGCATTTTGATAAATGCAGTAACCATTGGTGAACTATCCTTCAGTTTTTGAAGTTTTAAAAGATCCCAGTCACTAAATCCTCTCTTCTATTTTTCAAAGACAACCATCTGAGCCTTTGATCTTGGAGTGTGGAGAATCCACAGTGACTTTGGTAGCAATTGGTGTACAAGGAGTAACAAAGGGAGAACAGTGACCAGGGAGACTAGTAACTGCAAGTCCTTGGTCCAGGAGAACATCAAATAAATAAAGTATGACATTTTATTTAATTTTCTATATACACAACAAATATATGGTTGTTAAAGAAAAAAAAAATCAGTGATTTCAATGAACTTAGAAAATAAGCAGGATTACGCTTACCTATAGTTTGGGTGGTTTACAAAGGACACTCATTCTACCCAATCCTTTTCGGAAGAACAGAGGATTGGATTACCATACCACCATTTCTGTTTCCAGGGTGACTAGACAGCTGATGTAGATCTGTGTGCATCACCACTAAATTAGAACAAGATTAACCATATTTGCAACCTTCTACGAACTTGAAACTAATAACATTTACCAATTTCGCCTCAAATAAATTGTTTACATAATAGCATAATCTTGTCACATAAAGTCAGAGACTTTGTATGCATACAAACAAACAATGCTTTATATAAATTAAGTTGATGAAACAAGCAACTAATGAAATTCGTACTGACACTTCATGACACATTGCGAGGTACTGTTTTCTTACACCCACATGGGAATCAGTAGTCTGGTGCAGAAAGAGACAGGACAACATGGTGTGCCTCTTGCTAAATGCGTCACCACTCATTCCCTCTCATGCATTTGAGATTTTCTCCATAACATTAGGTGGAATTGACTGCCTCCCGTTTCTTTGAATGTAGACTAGCATGGCCTTGAAACATCTTACTGTTCCTTCTCTTTCTATGTTCTGGGTTGCACTTGAGGAATAAATTCTTGTCTGGTTGTTGCACTCTTTCTTTCTTTCTGTCGTTAAGATTGGGTGGAGTGGGCTCCATAAAAACCAGAAGCAAATGATTAATGTTCAGTGTATTGAAGTTCTCCATCATATTCCCACATAGAATGTAATTTATATGTCAAAAGTTGGTTCCAAAATATTGGGCTTTATTGCTTTAATCCTAACAATGTCAAGATGGTATATTTAGAGGGAAACCAAAATGACAATCCTCTGTGAAAGATTTAAAGGGCAGTAAGTTGTATTTCCATTCTCTAACTTTTCCATCAAGGAAGATAGCCAGAAATAAATAAAAGAGTAATGAACATTAATTTATTACCATTGTGCTTGTTTTATTGCTGAAAGATTGAGAAATTAAAAACTTGGTCTTATCTGTGACAAATAAACCAGATAAAACCGTTATATATTGGGACAACAATGGAGACATGGAAACAAGAAGCCACTCGTGCACAAAAATATTAATTTTGCCTTTGATCATCATTTTCATTTCTCATTACCATCCAATGTTTAATATGTTGTGTTTGAGATTTGGATCAGGATTGAAGATTCGAGATCTGTCCATAAAGTTCTTATATACATTTTTCTGGGTTTTCTAATGACTCAAGGTTCTTCCACTAGTGATTCAATATGGACAGGACAGTGTTTTGGATGTGAGAGCAGGCTGCAGCTACATTTTTATACTTGAAAATGCAGGCTAATGTGGGAGTTGGGGAAGCAAAAAGGGTGATGACTGTTTTGGCTCTTTCTATGACACAATATTGGTAGGACACCTCATCCTGCTCAGATTAAAAATTGGCTAATCATAAGAAGCTTGCAGGCCAAAGATGTGACAATGTAACCGAATTCCAAAGAGACCCATTGCTGGCACCACATGCTACATACATTGGCATGGACAGTCCATAATTCATCTTGTCGCGTTTAGTCTGTGTGCGCTTATATAAAGAGAATCATGCACATTGTAGCAACCATCTCAAATTTGAGCTTTCAGTGAAAGAAGAAGAATAATGGCTAACCGGTGCCATGTTAGATCAATTAGCCTGCCTTCCAGATCTCATCCTGCCACTCTCAAAATCCAAGAAGAGCTTAACAAGCTCAGAACATTGGAGGCATCATCTACATCAGCATTGGTGAAAATCTCCAATGGCCTATCCGGACTGGAAGAGCTGTACAATTGCATGGATGAGCTTCTTAGTTTGCCATCCACCCAACAAGCCCTTTCCCTCCATCAACATGAGAAATGGGTCAATGAATTGCTGGATGGATCTGTAAGCCTTTTAGATATTTGTGGGGCAACAAGGGATGTTATTTCACAATTTAAGGAAAATGTTGGAGACCTTCAATCTGCTCTCAGGAGGAGAAAAGGAGGTCTGTGCATTGAAAGCAGCATCAACAATTATATTTGTTCAAGAAAGAAGATGAACAAGGATGCCAAAAAGTTGCTAGCAGCAATTAAGAAGATGGTTAACAAGGGTGGGGCCTCTCCACTCTTAGATAAAGATCACCAGCTCTCCTCGATGATCAGTGTGCTCAGGGAAGTTAATATAATGAGCATTTCAATCTTTCAGTCACTGCTGTTGCTCTTGTCCACACCAGTGTTGAAGTCAAGACCATCTAGGTGGTCACTGGTTTCCAAATTTATGCACAAGGGGGTAGTAGCTTGCCAAGAAAAACATCAGAATATGGAGTTGGAGAATGTGGATATTACCATAAGTGCAATTTCAAGTGAAGAAGCTGACTTGGAGAAGATGCAAATCGCTCATCAAGTACTGAAGGCTTTGGAGATCAGCATTGAAGATCTTGACAATGGTCTGGAGTCAATGTTTAGGCGCTTGATCAAAACAAGAGCCTCTCTCCTAAACACAATCTCCCATTAGCATGATGTTAATAGTCCTTTTTGCCCCCCCCCCCAATCTTGCATAGGCATCGAAATTTTAGAGGATCTACACCAGGATTTCAGTTTTCAATTCAAAAGCAATGTATATGAGTGTAAAAAAAACATAGTTGCAATATGAAATACAATTAGAAATTGAACATTTCTGCTTCATGTTTTCTCTTTTATCTTTTGAATGTCCAAAACAATACTATCAGTATGATATTACATGAAAATATGTCGGGTCTAAGTACTGATAAGCCTTGAGGTTTGCTGCATAAACATGGAGCATATAAATATAAGAAACTGGAGACATGAATTTCAGTCTCTAGGCACATAAAAATTGGAAAAATCAACTTAAGTTATTCCAATGATCTGAGCAAATGAATAAGGTTCTGCTTATCTAGAGTCAGGTCATCAAAGGTGGGTCTAGGCACACTTGAACCTGTTTCTCTTGTATGACAAGGCAAATCAATCTTCTATTCTAATCTGCAGCCATGACTTTCAGAACAGAGGATTTAAGAAGTTTCATTTCAATTGATTCTCTCAACTTTTTCAATCTACAGTTTAGTATTTCAGACTCTCAGAAGCTTAATCTCAATTAAATTCTCTTGGAGACCTTCTGGTTTTATCAATTGAAAGCAGAAACTCCCTTTAATTTCAAACGCATCCATCATACTTGCCCTTTATTTCCATTTACCTTATCCAGCTTTCTATATTTCTTCAATTTTATCTTTAAACAGCTACAAATTTGTTTCCATCTTCAATTCTGCTTATAGTTCCTAAGGCCTAAGGTCAATGAAGACAAACAACTTTTATTCCATTTTCTCCTGCAACTAAACATAGTGTTTTAAAACGCCAAGATGCAAAGGCAGGGGTGGGACAACATACTTCTCCAATGAACCTCTACCTAGAGATCATCCTGGTTCCTTACTCAAGGCCTGAAGGAAAGAAAAGAAAAACAGAATTTACCTGAAAAAGCTTAAAATAATTAGAAAGAGTAACAAAAGCATAATCTCTCAGTGATCATCCATGCTGCAGTGTTGTTGCAGGATTCACGGATCTATGATCTGGGCATCATTATAAACTAATCAAATACTAAAACAGTCATTAAGGCGATAACATGCCACTCGTGCATACATATATAAATAATATGTATCTCATGCAACACCTCTTTGCAACATCTAACAAAAATATATTAAAGAGATTTTCCAGCCGACAACACCTAATATTGATCATCTCTTTGCAACACCTCTTTAAAACCCAATTGAACCATAGTTACAACCCTCTATAAACATGAAATAAAAATGACCTTTCAGTTTATAACTTCACCTCATATTTATTCTTAGTCTCCTAAAGTAAAACTTTGTATACATACAGACCGACAATGATATAAAATATACAAACAATCTGCAAAGATGATGAAACATGCAATGAGTTTATAACAATTATGATTTTTTTGGTGAATTATTGATGTATGTTCAACTCATGGATTAATTGGGAGTACCTTGGCTTGTACGGACATACCACGACATATTGCGAGTTATTGTTTTCCTCCCATTTGAAAGGAATCGGTCACATGGTGCACAAAGAGACAGGGCAACATAGTGTGCCTCTAGCAAAATGCATCACTACTCGTGCATTTAGATTCCTCTCAACAACCTCAATGTGGTTGATTTCTCATGTGTCTGTGAATTTAGACTAGCATGGCCTTGAAGAATAAATTCTTGTCTATTTGTTGCACTCTTCTTTCTTTCTCTTGCCCGGATTGTTGGGTGGGGTGGGCGCCATAAGAACCAAAAGGAAATGAATGAAGGTTTGAGACTACTCAAGTTCTTTGTCATGTTCCCTTCGAGTGAATCCAGTGATGTAATTCCATGCCTCACAGGGCTCTCTCACCCACCCATACGGCACCACCAAGGTTCATTCCTGGTGTTTCTGTTAGTAAGCACAAAAGAAAAGCTCTACTTCATTTTATCTGTTTTCAGAAGGTGTTCGTTGAATGAAAACAAGAAGCCATTCGTGCTCTGCCTCTGTTCATTGACCTTTGAACATCATCTTCATTTCTCTTTACTTCTAACATTTAATATGTTAGGTTCCAGATATGGATCTGGGTCGAAGATTCAAGATCTGTCCATAAAATTCTTAAATATATTTTTCTGGGTTTTCAATGACTCAAGATTCTTCCACTGTGGATACAATATTGACGTGCCACATTTTTGGATGTGAGGTGGGCTGCAGCTGCATTTTTATACGTGAAAATGCAGGGTCTGTGGCAGTTGGGGAGGCAAAAGGCAGATAACTATTTTGGCCTTTTGTATGACATATGAAAATGGTAGGACACCTAACACCTTTTCAGATTTAAATTGGCAAATTTTGAGAGCTTTGCAGGCCAAAACTGTGACAATGTAACCAAACTCCAAGGGGAGCCCATGCTGGCACCACATGCCACTCCTATTACGTTATTCATCTTGTCTTGTTCTAATCTCTGTGATTGTGTATATATAGAGAATTGTGCACATTGTAGCAACCATCTCAAATTTGAGCTTTCTGTGAAAGAAGAGGAACAATGGCTAACCGATGCCATGTTAGATCAATTAGCTTGCCTTCCAGATCACATCCTACCACTCTCAAAATCCAAGAAGAGCTTAACAAGCTCAGAACATTGGAGGCATCATCTACATCAACATTGGAGACAATCTGCAATGGCCTATCTGGACTGCAAGAGTTGTACAAATGCTTGGATGAGCTTCTTGGTTTGCCATCCACCCAACAAGCCCTCTCCCACCATCAACATGAGAAATGGGTCAATGACTTGTTGGATGGACCAGTGAGAATTTTAGATGTTTGTGGCTCTGTAAGGGATGTTATGGCACAATTTAAGGAAAAAATCCGAGATCTTCAATCTGCTCTCAGGAGGAGAAAAGGAGATTTGTGTGTTGAAAGCAGCATCAGCAATTACATTTGTTCAAGAAAGAAGATGAACAAGGATTCCAAAAAGTTGCTGGCAGCAATGAAGAAGATGAATAGCAAAACTGAGGCCTCTCCACTCTTCAATCAAGATCACCAGCTCTCCACAGTGATCAGAGTGCTCACAGAAGTTAATGCAATGAGCATTTCTATCTTCCAGTCACTTGTGTTGTTCTTGTCCACACCAGTGTTGAAGTCAAAACCAAGTAAGTGGTCACTGGCTTCAAAATATATGCACAAGGGGGTAGTTTCTTGTGAAGACAAACATGACAATGTGAAAGAGTTGGAGAATATAGACTTTGCAGTAAGCGCCCTTTCAAATGGAAGAGCAGACTTGGAGAAGATGCAAATCACTCATAAAGGACTGGGGGCTTTGGAGGTCAGCATCGAAAGCCTTGACAATGGTTTGGAGTGCATGTTTAGACACTTGATCAAAACAAGAGCCTCTCTCCTCAACATCATCTCTCACTAGAGTTATGTAACAGCCTTCTCTACCTCCAAATCCTGCAGAGGCATCCGAACTTTAGAGGATCTGCAAAAGGGTTTCAGTTTTTCAATCCAAAAGCAATGTATATGAGTGTAAAAACATAGTTACACAATGAAATGCATTTAGATTTGAGCATTTGTACTCAATTTTGTTTTCTCTTATTCCTTTTCAAATTTGAAAATAATACCATAATGTGATATCACATTCAAAAATATCAGGTATCAGTACTGAGAAGCCTTAATGCTTGATGCATAAACAAGGAATGCATATATATAAGAAACTGAAGAGTTGTAGATTCAGTCTTTTGACACATAGAAATGGGAAAAAATAAACTCAAGTTATTTCATTGAACTTGATAAATGAATAGGATTCTGCATATCTACAGTTTTAATTTCATAAAGATTGTTCCCTCCTCTATACAAATATTTGATCTCAGAGCTATTTTTAGTCCAATCTTGTTTGTTTTCAAGAGCACTTCCACTTCTTTGCCCCCTTGGCAGTTGGGAAGGCTATGCAGATGAAAACTTCTGAATATTTGGGGGGGCATTAGAAAGTAGACCTTGAATGAATCTCTGGAGTTCTCCTCTGGACTCCTTCATTTTGGAAAGGAGGTAGATGAAACACTCTTATTCAAGGATTTTAAACTGCAACTGAAATAAGTTTTCCAGCTGCTCCCACCATGGACACCCTTGATGGGTTATCACATGTGACTTAGGGCACACTTGAGTCTGTTTCTCATTGATCACCAGGCATAACAATCTATAGTCTAAATTACAGCAATTTTTTTCAGAACAGAGGAATTTCGAAGTTCCATGCAAATGATTCTCTTAAATCGTGTTTGGTTCTGGAAAATTTGAGGGAAAGAAAATAGGGAGGAAAAGTGTGAAGAAAGAAAAAGAGAAGGAAAATAAAAAATAAATTCAAAGTCAATAAATAATTTTTATATTCTTTTTCAAACTCATTTCACTTACTTTCCTCCATTATATAAAGATTAAGCGATTTTAAAATATATAAAATTTTAACTAATTTTAATGATATTTTTTTTCTTTGGTATTTTTCATAATGAAACCAAATATGAGAAAGTCATTTTCCTTAACATCGTTTTGTCGGGACCCAAACATAATGTTAAGTTTTTCAATTTACGATTTATAATATATTCTCAAAAGGTTGATCTCATTTAAATTTCACAGAAGGCTTTTTGATGTTATCAGTGGAATGCAGGGAACTCCTTTTTTTGACTTCAAAGAAAACCATCACACTTCCCCTTTATTTTGATTTATTTTACCTTTCTAAACTTCTTCATTTTTTATCTTTCAGAAAGATCTACATATTTATTTCCATCTTCAATTCTGTTGATAGTCCCAAGGTCTAAGGCTAAAAATGGTTTAAACCATTTTTAGCCCATTTCCTGCAGTGACTTGAAAAAAAAAAAAGGGTTCTCAAAATGCCAGGATGCAAATGCAGGGTAGAACAACCATTTGCTCCAATGAACCTCAACCTCCACCTAAAGGTCACCAATAAGATGCCAAGCGTCTGTAGCAGTAGGATTCAAGGATCAAGTACAACTTATGATCTGTACGTCATTATAATATAATCAACTGTTTAACCAATGTCTCTTCTGATGGCAGGTTAAGAACCTTGGAGGAAACATGATGACAGCCTGCCACTCGTGCATTCATATATAAATAATATGTTTATCTCATTTTGCTTCAATACCTTCCCCATATACATTTTGAAATCAATGAATAATACTATTGCTTGATCTCTTAAGATCTAATCTGTAAAAAAGAGTTGGAACATTGGATTAATATATCACCATTTGCAGGGTGACTTGACACCTGATGTAGATCTGTCTGCATCAACCCCATAAAAATAATTGACCCATATGTTCAACCTTCTATGAACATGAAGTAAAAATAACATTTCAGTGTTGCAGATCATCTTCACCTCATATAAATTGTTTATACAATATCATATTCTTGTCTCATAAAGTCAGATTTTGTATACATAAAAACAAACAATTTTATAAAGTATTTGTACAATCTGCAAAGATGATAAAACATGTAATGAATTTATAACTATTATGATTAGTGGTAAACGGTTGATCCATATTCAACTCATGGATCAATTGGAAGTACCTTGGCTCGAAGGGGACCCCATAAAACACGGTGAATTACTGTTGTTCTCGCTGTTGAAGGGAATTGGTGGTAGGCTACCTAAGGTCACATAGTACAGAGAGAGACAGGGCAACAGTCTGCCTCTTGCAAAATGCTGATCACTACTCACTCTCTTTTATTCATTTTGATTCCTCTCAACAACCTCACTGTGGTTGGTTATCTCCTGTTCTTTGAATTTAGACTAGCATGGCCCTGAAACATCTTGTTGTTCATTCTTTTCTTCTTTTTTTTGTTTCTATGTTCTGGGTTCCTACTGCAGAATAAATTCTTGTCTGGTTGTTTGAGTTTTTCCTTCTTTCTTTCTCTGGATGGGATTTGGGTGGTGGGCTCCATAAAAACCAAAAGGATATGACTGAAGGTTCTGAGACTAGTACTGAATATTCAAATAGATATTACCAATTCACTCATTTGATTGAGGAAAGATTAAGAAATAAAAATTTTAGTCCTGTTTCTGACAGGTAAACCAAATGAAACTTTTGGGGAGTACAGTGGAGACATGGAAACAAGAAGCCGCTCATGCATGCATTTATTAATTTTGCCTTTGATCATTATTTTCACTTCCCATTAGCATCTAACGTTTAGTATGTTAGGTTCAAGATTTGGATCTGGAAAGAGGATTCGAGATGTGTCCATAACAATCTTGAGTTTATTTTTCTGGGTTTTTCTAATGACTCAAGGTTCTTCCATAGCAGATACAATATTGACAGGCCTCATTTTGGATGCAACTTGATTTTTATAATTCAAAATGCTGGCTAATGTGGCAGTTAGGGAGGCAAAAGGGAGATAACTATTTACGCTTTCTGTATGACGCACCAAAATGGTAGGACACCTTATACCTCTTCATTTTAAAAATTGGCAAATTATGAGAGTTTTGCCGGCCAAATATGTGACAATATAACCAAATTCGAAGGGGACCCCATGCTGGCACCACATGCCACTCACATTACAGTATTCGTCTTGTCTTTGTTTTAATTTCTATGAGTGATTATATATAGAGAATTGTAGACATTGTAGCAACCATCTCAAAGTTGAGCTTTCTGTGAAAGAACAGGAACAATGGCTAACCCATGCCATGTCAGATCAATTAGCTTACCTTCCAGATCCCATCCTACCACTCTCAAAATCCAAGAGGAGCTTTACAAGCTCAGAAAATGGGAGGCATCATCCACATCAACACTGGGGACAATATGCAATGGCCTCTCTGGAATGGAAGAGTTGTACAAATGCCTGGATGAGCTTCTTAGTTTGCAGTCCACCCAACAAGCCATCTCCCACCATCAACATGAGAAATGGGTCGAAGAATTGTTGGATGAATCTGTAAGCCTTTTAGATGTTTGTTGCAATACAAGGGATGTAATATCACAATTTAAGGAAAATGTTGGAGATCTTCAATCTGCTCTCAGGAGGAGAAAAGGAGATTTGTGCATTGAAAGCAGCATCAACAATTACATTTGTTCAAGAAAGAAGATGAACAAGGATGCCAAAAAGTTGCTAGCAGCAATGAAGAAGATGGATAACAAAGCTGGGGCCTCTCCACTCTTAGATCAAGATCACCAGCTCTCCACAGTGATCAGAGTGCTCAGAGATTTTAATGCAATGAGCATTTCTATCTTCCAGTCACTTGTGTTGTTCTTGTCCACACCAGTGTTAAAGTCAAAACCAAGTAGATGGTCACTGGTTTCAAAATTTGTGCAAAAGGGAGTGGTTTTTTGTGAAGAAGAGCATGAGAATGTGAAAGAGTTTGAGAATATAGATTTTGCACTAAGCAAAATATCAAGCGAAAGAGCAGACTTGGAGACAATGCAAATTGCTCATAAAGGACTGGGGGCATTGGAGGTCAGCATTGAAGGCCTTGACAATGGTTTGGAGTGCATGTTTAGGGACTTGATCAAAACAAGAGCCTCTCTCCTCAACATCATCTCTCACTAATGTCAACAGCCTTCTCTATCTGCAAATCCTGCACAGGCATCCGAATTTTAGAGGATCTGCAAAAGGGTTGAAGTTTTCAATCC
Organism: Vitis riparia; assembly: GCF_004353265.1. Classification (NCBI taxonomy): domain Eukaryota; kingdom Viridiplantae; phylum Streptophyta; class Magnoliopsida; order Vitales; family Vitaceae; genus Vitis; species Vitis riparia. The sequence goes on along the minus strand of NC_048434.1, from coordinate 21,443,921 downwards.
AAAGTCAATGTATATGAGTGTAAAGGAACATAGTTACACAATGAAATGCTATTAGAATTTGAACATTCAGAGTTCATATTGTTTTACATTTTTTCCTTTTCAATTTTGGAAATATTAGGAAGCATTACAAAGTGGGGATTGAATCGATCCATAGAGCTCTCCTCTGAACTCTTCTAATATGGGAAGGTATTAGATGCAAAAACTCTTATTCAGGGATTTTAAACGGAAACCAAAATAGGTCACCAGATTCCACCATGGACACCCTTTATAGGTCATCAAAGGTGACTTTGGGCACACTTCAGCCTATTTCTCATTGATCATCAGGCATAACAATCTATATTCAAATCTACAACCATTTCTTTCAGAACAGAGGATTTTAGGAGTTCCATTCAATTGATTCTCTTAAGTTTTTCAATAAGCTTGATCTCAATTAAATTTCATAGAAGGCCTTTTTGATGTTATCAATTGAATGCAGAGAACTCCTTTTGACTTCAAAGAAAATCATCATAGTTGCCCTTTATTTTGATTTATTTTACCTTTCTAAATTTCTTCTATTTTTATCTTTCAGAAACAACTACACATTTCTTTCCATCTTCAATTCTGTTCACAGTCCCAAGCCCTAAGGCTAATGTTGATTTAAACCATTTAAAGCCCATTTTCTTCAAGTAACTAAAATATTAAAGTGTGCTTAAAATGCCAAGATGCAAGTGCAGGGTTGAACAACCATTTGCCCCAATGATCCTTTCTATCTAAAGGTCATCCTGGATACCTTGGCCAAGGCCAGAATAATAATAATAGAATTTACCTGAAAAAGGGTAAAAGCATAACAAGGACCAAAGAAAATTTGGAGAACAACAAAATAATGAGAAAGAGTAAACAAAGGTGTCTGTGATCATCCATAAGACGTCAAGCGAAGTCCCTGTTGCATTAGGATTCAAAGGTGAAGTACACTATATTATCTGTACATCATCATGATATGATCCAGTAGTAAACCAATGTCTCTTTTAGTGTCAGGTTAAGAATCTTGGAGGAAGCATGGTGAGAGCATGTCACTCGTGCATACACACATAAATATTATCTTCAGCTCATATTTCCTTTAATAGCTTCTCCAAATGCATTTGAGATCAATTAACAATATGCTTACTTCATCTCTCAAGATCTCAATCTCCGAATTTCTTGGTTTTATATTATTTTACTTTCGTTTGCTGACTCAAGGTTCTTCCCACCCAAACAACTTGGGGATGCCACCATTTCTCTATGGTACCTACCTCTATCAATTGAACTACAGACAACTATGGGTGGTGCATGGGGGAGAGAGAGACCTAACGAATCTAGTGGCAGTATAAAGCAAATACATATTGTAAAATGAACCTCACCTAGAGGAAAGCCATGAGGACAAATCCTTGGTTTGAGGACTGTTATTGGTTTTCATTTTGTTTGTTTTCAAGGGCATTCTTTACCCATTTGAGCAGCTGGGGATGCTGTGAGAGGAAAATTTTCAATATTTTCAAGGCACCAGATACTGGGTCTCAAACATATGTGGAGAGGATCCCCCTCTAGGCTCTTTAATGTGGAAAAACTTTTATTGTGTAACCTCAACTAAGTTTTCCAGCAACCTCCACCACTGACACTAAAGTTAGAATTCATCAAAGGTGATTCTCACATAGTTCATGGTTGGGAATGTTTCTAATGTATAAATAGGCACAACTAATGTCTCCAATGCAGCCATATTTTGCATTAGGACTCATGGATCATGTGCAAAACATATTATCAATCAATCATAATAATATAATCAAGCAGTGAACCAGTGTCTCTTATATTGGAATATTAAGACCTTTCGAGGAATTATGGTGACCATGCATACATAAATGAATAACTTGTTTATCGCATTTTTCTTTAATACCATCCTCATATTCTCACAGTCCAAGGTAAATGGTAGAGGAGGTCACATAGTGCACAAAGAGACAGGACAACAGTCTGCCTCTTGCAAAATGTATCAGTACTCATTCTCTTCCATGCATTTAGATTCCTCTCAACAACTTCACTTCGGTTGGTTGCCTCCTGTTTCTTTGAATTTAGACTAGCATGGCCCTTAAACATCTTCTTGTTCATTTTCGTTTTTCTATGTTCTGGCTGCCTATTGAAGAATAAATTATTGTCTGGTTGTTTCAGTTTTTCTTTCCTTCTTTCTCTCAAAACCAAAAGGATATGACTGAAGGTTGGAGACTTGTTGTGAATATACAAATAGTTATTTACTCATTTGACTGAGGAAAGATTAAGAAATGAAAATTTTAGTCCTGTTTCTGGCAAGTAAATCAAATGAAACTTTTAGGGAGTAAAGTGGTGATATGAAAACAAGAGGCCACTCATGCACACATATATTGATATTGCCTTTGTTCATTGACCTTTGATCACCATTTTTCATTTCTCATTAGCTTCTAACATTTAATATGTTAGGTTCGAGATTTGAGTCTGGATCAAGGACTCAAGATGTGTCTATAAAATTCTTAAATATATTTGTCTGGGTTTTTCTAATGACTCAAGGTTCTTCCACATCAGATACAATATTGGCAGGGCTCATTTTTGGATGCAACTGGATTTTTATACTTGAAAATTCAGCCTAATGTGACAGTTAGGGAGGCAAAAGGGAGATAATTGACTGTTTAGGCTTTCTGTATGACACAGCAAAATGGTACCTTTGCATTTTAAAAATAAGCAAATTATGAGAGCATTGCCGGCCAAATATGTGACAATATAACCAAATTTGAAGGGGGGCCTATGCTGGCACGACATGCCACTCACATTACATTATTCGTCTTGTCTTTGTTTTGATTTCTATGAGTGCTTATATATAGAGAATTGTAGACATTGTAGCAACCATCTCAAAGTTGAGCTTTCTGTGAAAGAACAGGAACAATGGCTAACCCATGCCATGTTAGATCAATTAGCTTGCCTTCCAGATCCCATCCTACCACTCTCAAAATCCAAGAAGTGCTTAACAAGCTCAAAACATTGGAGGCATCCTCGACATCAACCTTGGGGGCAATCTGCAATGGTCTATCCGGACTGGAAGAGTTGTACAAATGCTTGGATGAACTTCTTAGTTTACCATCCACCCAACAAGCCCTCTCCCACTATAGAAATGATAAATGGCTCAATGAATTGTTGGATGGACCTGTAAGGCTTTTGGATATTTGTGGCACTGTAAGGGATGTAGTATCAAAATTTGAGGAAAATGTTCGAGATCTTCAATCTGCTCTCAGGAGGAAAAAAGGAGATTTGTGTCGTGAAAGCAGCATCAGCAATTACATTTATTCAAAAAAGAAGATGAACAAGGATGCCAAAAAGTTGCTAGCAGCAATGAAGAAGATGGATACAAGAGCTGGGGCCTCTCCACTCTTGGATCAAGATCAGCAGCTCTCCACAGTGATCAGAGTGCTCACAGAAGTTAATGCAATGAGCATTTATATCTTCCAGTCGCTTGTGTTGTTCTTGTCCACACCAGTGTTGAAGTCAAAACCAAGTAAGTGGTCACTGGTTTCAAAATATATGCACAAGGGGATAGATTCTTGTGAAGAGAAGCATGACAATGTGAAGGAGCTGGAGAATATGGATTTTGCACTAAGGGCTGTTTCAAGTGAAAGAGCAGACTTGGAGACAATGCAAATCGCTCATAAAGGACTGAAGGCTTTGGAGTTCAGCATTGAAGGCCTTGACAATGGTTTGGAATGCATATTTAGGCACTTGATCAAAACAAGAGCCTCTCTCCTCAACATCATCTCTCACTAATGTCAACAGCTTTTCTCAATCTGAAAACCCTGCACAGTGATCTAGAGTTTTAGAGGATCTGCAAAAGGGTTTCAGTTTTCAATCCAAAAGCAATGTATATGAGTGTAAAAACACAGTTACACAATAAAATACGATTAGAATTTGAACATTTCAACTCAACACCATAATATGATATTGCATGCAAAAATGTCAGGTCTCAGTACTGAGAAGCCTTAATGCTTGATGCATAAACAAGGAGTGTGTATCTATAAGAATCTGAAGAAACAAAATTCAGTCTTTTGACACTTAAAAATGAGAAACAACTCAGGTTATTTCGTTGAACTTAATAAATGAATTGGATTCTGAGTATCTATAGTTTTGATTGCATAAAGATTGTTCCCTCCTCTATACAGATATTTAATCTCAGAGCTGTTTTTGGTTCAATCTTTTTTTTTTTCAAGAGCATTTCTTTGCCCCCTTTCAAGAGCATGTTTCTCATTGATCAACAGACATTACAATCTGTATTCCAAATTACAACCATTTCTTTCAGAACAGAGGATTTTAGAAAGTTTCATGTCAATGGATTCTCAAAGTTTTTCAATTTACAGTTTAGCATTTCAGATTCTCAGAAGCTTGATCTCGATTAAATTTCATACAAAGTTTTTTTATGTTATCAATGGAAGGCAGAAAACTCCTTTCAACTTCAAAGAGAACCATCATACTTGCCCTTTATTTTGATTTATTCTACCTTTCTAAATTTCTTCAATTCTGTCTTTCAGAAACAACCACACATTTAGTTCCATCTTCAATTCTGTTGATAGTCACAAACCCTGAGGCTAATGATGATTTAAACCATTTCAAGCCCATTTCCTCCCAGTTACTAAAAAAGGTGTGCTTAAGAGGCCAAGATGAAAATGCAGGGGTGAACAACCATTTGCTCCAATGAACTCTACCTAAAGGTCATCCTGGGTACCTTGCTAATGACCAAAATAATAACAATAATAGAATTTTCCTGGAAAAGTGTAAAAGCATAACATAATCAATCATTATATAAGCAGTGTATTGCTCATCTGTGATCATCCAAAAGACACCAAGAGAAGGTCCCCATTGCCGTGGGATTCAAGGATGAAATACAATATAGGATCTGTACATCATTATAATATAACCAAGTACTAAGTCTCTTATATTGGCATGTAACAAACCTTGGAGGAAACATGGTGGCTGCATGCCACTCGTGCATACATATATGAGTAATATCTTCATCTCCTATTTTCTTATTATCGCATCTCCAAATGCATTTGAGACGATTAATAATATGCTTACTTCATCTCTTAAGATCTCAATCTCCAAATTTGCCGGCTTTATATTATTTTATTTTCGTTTGCTGAGTCGAGGTTCTTCCCACCCCGACAACTTGGGGAAGCCATCATTTTTCTATGGTAACCTACCTCTAACAATTGAACCCCAGACACCTATTGTGGAGGTGATGCTTGGGAGAGCACACCATACTTGCCCTTTATTTAATCTATTACATACACCTTACTGTCATAAACAAGGACACATTTATTTCTATCGACACTATTCAATTCTCTTGATTCTTCCCAAGGTCTAAGGCTAATTATGATTTAAACTATTCAGAGCCCAGACACTTTGATCCTGTAATTAATCAGAAAGTACACCTTTTACTGTCAACAAGCCTCTTGAGGGAATTTGCTACCTACATGCTAGAGATCATCCTGGTTTCCTTGCTGAAAACCAGAAGAAAAAGGAATTTACCTGGAAAAAGATAAAACATAACAACAACAAAAACAAATTTGAAGAATTTTAAAACAGTAAAAAACAGTGAAAGTAACAGAATCTTTCATCATATGTGTTCATCACTCCTCCTTGACTGTGTTAAAATAGAGAAATTGCAGTATGACTCAGGGATTCATGTGTGAAAACATATTATCAGTCTATCATAGAAGTATAATCAAGCAGTGAACAAATGCCTCTTATATTGGCATATTAAGCCCTTTTGAGGAATTATGGTGACCGCATGCCGCCTGTGCATGCCTATATAAATGATACACTTATCTCATTTTGCTTTAATGTTATCCCCACGTTCATTTTGAAATCAATTAAGTATACTAATTTGATACATAGTGAAAATCATCTTCCCTGTTCCCGTGGACGTAGGCAATTAGCCGAACCACGTTAAATCTGCGTGTTCTTCTTTTTCGTTTTTCCATTATTTTTCACCATAAATCGTTGCACGGATCTCAACAGTAAGACTTTGTAGACACACAAACAAACAATGTTATAAAGTATGTATATAATCTACAAAGATGATAAAACATGTAATGAATTTATAATGATTATGATTAGTGGTGAATGATTGATCCATATTCAACTCATCGATTAATTGGGAGTACCTCAGGTTGTACAGACATCTCATAATGCGCTGAAAGTTACTGTTCTCTCAGTCGAAGGGAATTGGTGGACTACCTAAGGTCCATTGGTACACAAAGAGACAGAGCAACAGTCAGCCTCTTGCTAAATGCATCACCACCCATTCTCTTTCATGCATTTGGATTCCTCTCAACAACCTCACTGTGGTTGGTTGCCTCCTGTTTCTTTGAATTTAGACTAGCATGGCCCTGAAATTCTTGTTGGTTGTTGTTCATTCTCTTTTTTCTATGTTCTGGGTTCCTATTGAAGAATAAATTCTTGTCTGGTTGTTTCAGTCTTCCTTTCTTTCTCTCGCTGAGATTGGGTGGGTGGACTCCATAAAAACCAAAAGGATATGATTGAACATTTGAGACTAGTAGTGAATATTCAAATGGTTATTACCATTTTGGTGGTTTGATTGAGGAAAGATTAAGAAATAAAAATTTTAGTCCTGTTTCTGACAAGCAAACCAAATGAAACTTTTAGGGAGTACAGTGGAGACACGAAAGCAGAAAGCCACTCGTGCACACATATAATAATTTTGCCTTTGTTCATTGACCTTTGATCATCATTTTCATTTCTCATTACCATTTAAAATTTAATATGTTAGGTTCAAGATTGGGATGGGGATCGAGAGTTGGAGATCTGTCCATATATATTTTTATGGGTTTTCTAATGACTCGAGGTTCTTCCTCTGCGGATACAATATTGATAGGCTACATTATTGGATGCAGCTAATGTGGCAGTTAGGGAGGCAAAAGGGAAATGACCATCTTAGCTTTCTGCATGACTCACCAAAATGGTAGGACACCTAAAACCTTTTTCAGATTAAAAATTGGCAACTTGTGAGATCTTTGCAGGCCAAAACTATGACAAAAAAAAAATAAAAGGGAAACCCAAGCTGGCACCACATGCCACTCACATTACATTATTCGTCCTGTCTTGTTTTAATCTGTGTGTGTGGTTATTATATATAGAGAATTGTAGACATTGTAGCAACCATCTCAAATTTGAGCTTTCTGTGAAAGAACAGGAACAATGGCTAACAGGTGCCACGTTAGATCAATTAGCTTGCCTTCCAGATCCCATTCTACCACTCTCAAAATCCAAGAGGAGCTTAACAAGCTCAGAAAATGGGAGGCATCATCCACATCAACATTGGGGACAATCTGCAATGGCCTCTCTGGAATGGAAGAATTGTACAAATGCTTGGATGAGCTACTTAGTTTGCAGTCCACCCAACAAGCCATCTCCCACCATCAACATGAGAAATGGGTTGAAGAATTGTTGGATGGATCTGTAAGCCTTTTAGATATTTGTGGCGCAACAAGGGATGTTATATCAGAATTTACGGAAAATGTTGGAGATCTTCAATCCGCTCTCAGGAGGAGAAAAGGAGATGTGTGCATTGAAAGCAGCATCAACAATTACATTTGTTCAAGAAAGAAGATGAACAAGGATGCCAAAAAGTTGCTAGCAGCAATGAAGAAGATGGATAACAAAGCTGGGGCCTCTCCACTCTTAGATCAAGATCACCAGCTCTCCACAGTGATCAAAGTGCTCAGAGATGTTAATGCAATGAGTATTTCTATCTTCCAGTCACTTGTGGTGTTCTTGTCCACACCAGTGTTGAAGTCAAAACCAAGTAGATGGTCACTGGTTTCAAAACTTATGCAAAAGGGAGTGGTATCTTGCGAAGAAAAGCATGAGAATGTTAAAGAGTTGGAGACTATAGATTTTGCACTAAGCACCATTTCAGGCGAAAGAGCAGACTTGGAGAAGATGCAAATTGCTCAAAAAGGACTGGGGGCTTTGGAGGTCAGCATTAAAGGCTTTGACAATGGTTTGGAGTGCATGTTTAGGCACTTGATCAAAACAAGAGCCTCTATCCTCAACATCATCTCTCACTAGAGTAATGTCAACAGCCTTCTCTACCTCCAAATCCTGCACAGGATTCGAATTTTAGAGGATCTGCAAAAGGGTTTAGTTTTTCAATCCAAAGTCAATGTATACGAATGTATAGAAACATATTTATACAATGAAATGCTATTAGAATTTGAACATTTTGACTTCATTTGGTTTTCCCTTTTTTCTTTTCCATATCCAAAATAATACTACAAATGTGATATTACTCGTGCAAAAAATCAGGTCTAAGTACCAAGAAGCCTTAATCCTTGATGCATAAACAAATCGTATGTGTGTGTCTACATATATACATATAAGAAGCTGAAGAAACAAATTTCAGTTTTTGGCAAATAAAAATTGGGAAAAAAAAAAATCCCCTCAAAATTATTTCAATGAGCTTCATAAATGAATAGGTTACTTTTCACAAAGACTGTTCCTCCTCTATACAAATCTTTGATTTCAGAGCTGTTTTGGTTCAATCTTGTTTGTTTTCAAGGACCCTTGACAGTTGGCCGGGAAGACTACAGGGAGAAAACTTTCTAAATAACATGGAGGCATTAGAAATTGGACCTTGAATGAATATCCAGATGTCTCCTCTGGACTCTGGCCTTTAATATGTAAGGGGTTGAAGATGCCAAAAGTCTTATTTGGAGGATTTTGAATTGCAACTCAAATAGGTTCTCCACCTGCTTCCAACACAGACACTCTTTTAAGATTGACAGAGGTCACCAAAGGTGACTTGTGCCCCAACTCGAACCCGTTTCTCATTTATCACCGGGCATGAGAATCTTTCATTCATTTCAATTGATTCCCTTAGATTGTGTTTGGTTCCCGGAAAATACTAAGGAAAGAAAAAAAATGCAAAGGAAAATGATTTTTTCATGTTTGGTTATCCTATGAAAAATATAAAAGAAAATAAAATATAATTAAAACTAATTAAAAACTTATATATTTTTAAATTATTTAATCTTTATATTGATGAGTTAAAATAAATAAAATGAGTTTGAAGTAACAAAAAAAATAGTTTATCGATTTTTAATCTATTTTTTATTTTCCTTCACATTTTCTTTCCTTCTACTTTTCCTTTGTATTTTCTTTCCCTTACATTTTCCCTCAAATTTTCTGGGAACCAAACATAGCCTTAAGGTTTTCAATTTACAGTTTAATAGTTCAGATTCTCAGAAGCTTGACCTCAATTAAATTGAAGGCCTAAAACCAGGGATTTAAACCATTTTAAGCCCATTTTCACCCTATAACTAAAAGAAATGGTAAGTTTAGAACACCCGGATGCAAATGCAGGTTTGAACAACAACCAACTCCTTCAATCAACTTCTACCTCAAGGTCATCACATATTCATTTCTCAAGGCCAAAATATAAATTAAATTAAAAATTCTTTCTGGAAAAATGTAATAGCTTAGTAACAACAACAACAACAGCAGCAACAACAAAAGCAAAATTGGAGCACAATAAAATAATTAGAGAGAGTAACAAAAACAGAATCTATCATCATATGCGCACGCATCCTCATCTGTTATTATCCATAGATCGCCACGTGGCTGTGTGGTAGAACAAAGTGCCATTGTTGCAGTAGGATCCAAGTCTCAAGTACAAACATATGATCTGTGCATCATTAGAATATAGTCCCAGCACTTAACCAATGTCTCTTGCCTTGGCAGGTGGAGGAAACATGGTGACAACATGCCACTCGGGCATACATATATAAATACTATCTCTTCATCTCATATTTCCTTTAATTACTTCTCCATATGCATTTGAAATCATTTAACAATATGCTTACTTGATCTCCCAAGATCTCAATCTCTGAAAGATTGCCGGCTTTTTATTATTTTACCTTTGTTTGCAACTCAAGGTTCTTCTTATCCGAACACCATTTGTCTATGTCATCCACTTCTATTGATTGAACCACAGATGGCGGTGGGCGGTGGAGGTGATGCATGGGGGAGAGACAACGAGAGAGAACCTGGAGGAGAGCCACGAGGACGATATAATAAGGGGTTTTTTTTTATATATAGTTTTGTTGGTGGAGAATGTGACAAGATAGCCCATTTGAGAGGAAGACCCACACTACCTTCACATGTGATCACATTGATATTCAAACCAAAATATTCTTCTGGTCTCCTCCCAATTTCTCTGATTGTTTTGGTATAATAAGCAAGCTATGGTGGATCAAAAAACCATTGAACCCACCTCAAATTTGAACTTTTCTCTGATGAAAAGAGCAACCATGGCTGCATTTTTGCCAAAGACTGATAGCCGCTACCATGTTCGATCCATTAGCCTGCCTACTAGATCACATCCCAGTACGGTCAAGGTTGAAGAACAGCTGAACAAGCTTAAAGCTTGTGAGGCTTCGTCTTCATCACAGGCAGAAAAAATTTGCAGGGGTCTATTTGGCCTTGTGGAGTTGTATAGATGCGTAGAGGAACTCCTAAATTTGCCACTGACCCAACAAGCTCTAGCCCAGTACCAACATGAGAAATGGGTGAACGAGCTGCTAGATGGATCAGTAAAATACTTGGATATATGCAGCAAAGCAAGCGACACTGTGTTATTGATGAAAGAAAGTGTCAGGGAACTCCAATCTGCCCTTAGGCGAAGGAAGGGAGGGGAGTTCAGCATTGAAGGCAATGTTGCTGGTTACACTTGCTGCAGAAAGAAGATGAAGAAGGAGGTTGCAAAGTCCCTTTCATCATTGAATCAAATGGAAAACAAATCCGGGACATCGCCTATCTTGGATCTCGATCAGCACCTCTCTGCAGTGGTTAGAGTTCTCAGGGAAGCAAGTCTGATCACCACTTCCATCTTTCAACAGTTGTTGCTATTCCTCTCTGCGCCTGTGTTGAAACCAAAGCCTACCAAATGGTCATTGGTCTCAAGACTGGTGCACAAAGGAGTAATAGTATGTGAAGACCAAGGGAAGAAGATCAATGAATTGGAAAGTGTGGATATTGCAGTTAGCAACCTACTAGTGCAGAATCCAAGCAAGGATCCTGAGGCAGAGAAGATTCAGTCTGCACACAAAAGTTTGGAGGCTTTGGATATGAGCATTGAAGGCCTTGAAAATGGATTGGGGTGCTTGTTTAGGCGGTTGATCCAAACAAGAGTCTCCCTCCTCAATATACTTTCTCACTAGGGAGATTTGAACAAACATTTTTGTGATTAGTCCATTCTCGGCATCCGCATTTTAGAGGATCCTCTTTGGCGTTTTCGCCCTTTTTTTCTATGTAAAGTGTGTACATGAAATGAAATGTAGAGTGGCGTATTACAATAACCATGAATTCGACTTCAATCTTTTCATATTAGGTTCCAAAACAAAATTTTGTTTTTGAAAATAAAAACAGATTTTTAAAAATTGTTTTCCAAAAACATTCTCAAATAGGCTCCTAATTCCTTGTACATACCCGAATTGATTTGGTCTCAGAGATGACAGCATCTTACACATTTCCTAAATCAAGCTTGGTCTGGGCTTCAATATTTGGGTCGAGCTCGAATTCTGACTAATGGGTCAGGCCCAGATTGATTTTAGGATTCAAGCTGAGCGTAGAGATGGGTCGAGCTGGAAACTCTCTAATGGGCCTTGGGCCCAATACAAGTAGAGCTGTGAGAAATGATTTAAATGACTGTTACAACGTGGCAGTAGGTGCAGTTTCCACAATAGCCATGGTCACATCGGATACGTTTACCACTTAACACTCTTTCTCCGCGTGTCAAATCACATAACGGCTATTTTTATTGGATCCTCCTAGATGAGATTTGGAAAAGCTGGGTGGAGCGCTGGCTGTAGGATCGAAGAATCAAGAAAGAAAAAAATCCCTTTCATCATTTATTAAATTACATATTTCCAACTAAGGAGGCCGTTGCGGAGGACTTAAAACCCTCGTTGGCTGTCTAAATCTTCATGACCATTTCCGGTGAGGCCACGTCTAGCTGTAAGAAACTCATGAAGTTGGGACTCTCCATCTTCCGCAGAGGCTTCAGCTCCTCCAAATGGTAATCTCTCCTCTTGGTGGCTAATCCTCTGTTTGGTTGCTGAGAAAATCTTGGACTCCCTCCACTTAACTGAGACTACCTAATACCAGCTCTTTCTTTTATTATAGTTTTTGTTTTTGTTTTTGATTTTGTTTTTGTTTTTGTTTTTGTTTTTGTTTTGTTTTTTTCGTGTTCTTGGATGGCAAAACAACATACAGGGTTCTGAGTCTCAATGTCCTATTCTCTTCCATTTTCCTTGAGTTTTCTGATAAGCCAAACGGGAACAGGGTTAAATTAATTGTGCCTTTCTTTGTTTCTCTCTGTTCTAATTCTTCTTCGTTTCGTTTTTCTTTTTCTTTTGGGTTAAATCGATTGAACAGCAAAACAATGGCAAAAATGGCAATGGCGAGGATAAAGCTGTTGAGGAATAAGAGGGAGGCGGTAGTGAGGCAGATGCGAAGAGACATTGCTCTGCTTCTCCAGTCTGGACAGGATGCCACTGCTCGAATCCGGGTAAATTTTCTATTTTTATCATTCCACCCTAGCCCCACACCCCGTTTCCATCTCTAACCTCCCAATTTATTTCAGAAATCGATTATATGGAACAGAATTGGGTTGGTTGCCATTGTGAATTGAATTTCTACAAGCTTTGATCTTTCTAGTTGCTTGTGGAGCTCTTAGGCCTGCAACTTGCTTTGAATAATTCCAAATTTATCTATAATGTTTTTTAAAAGCATTTTCTATATGTTTGTGTGAAAATTTAAATAATAAATAGAATAAAATTTCAAGATAGTGATACAAAAAAGAAAAATAAATTTATACATTTAAAAAATATATATAATATAATTTGATATTTTTTCTTAAAAATTAGAAGTAAAATAAATATTATTATATAGGATGATATAAATTATAAATATTATAAAAAAAATTAAATTAGGTTTGGGTTGTCTAAAAACTTATTAGCTTAACCCCAACCCAAATTGAGTTCAGGTTAAAATAATTATCCAATCTCACCCAAACTTCGAGTTGGATTCAAATTGAGTTGAGCCAACCCCCACCCAAGTTGCACGCCTGGGTGCTCTCTCAGTAAGTCCTTGTTGATGAGAGACTTGAGGCTTCTTCTTCAAGCCCCTTGTTTAGTATTGAACTACAAAATCATTTGTGCCCCTTTTGGAGTTCCTACAAAAATTGTGCATCTATATTTTGATTCTAGGATTATATCAACAACTTAATTTCCATTTTTATGATATGTTTGATCTCCATTACACTATACAAGCACAGTTACTAATGATAATAATCCTAATTATGGGGTGGAGTTCATAATCTCCTGCTCCTGAATGTTTTGCTTGATTTATTCAATATATGCAACTTTTGGTGCGTGTCCCGAAGCTGTTACAATTTTAATTCAATAAGATTTTCTAATATCTAAAGAACTTCAAAGCTAGGTTAGTAATCCAAAGATTTCCACGCCACTAAAACATTCAAGGATTTGTACTAATTTCCATAACAAATCCTGGATGAAACTCAGATTGATATGATTCATGGATGAAGGTTTTGCGGGTTTTGTAGGTTGAACATGTGATCAGAGAACAGAATATTTTGGCTGCAAATGAGTTCCTCGAGCTCTTCTGTGAATTAATCATAGCAAGACTTACAATCATTTCAAAGCAAAGGTGCTTATAAATGCTGAATCTCTATTTATGAACTCGCAAGCATTAGTTACTGATATAGACCCCATACTCTTCCAGGGATTGCCCAGCAGATCTGAAAGAAGGGATATCTAGCTTAATATTTGCAGCCCCAAGGTGCTCAGATATTCCAGAGCTATTGGCGATTCGGGATAATTTTGAGAAGAAATATGGGAAAGATTTTGTGTCTGCAGCTACTGATTTACGACCTAGCTGTGGTGTAAATCGCATGGTAAGACTCCTCAGCCTACCATTGCAAACATTGCTTGTACGATAAATTGATTCTTTCACAAGTGGCCTTCTTATTTCAAGCTCTTAGTAGTTTTCACCTGCTTAATTGGAGGCTTCCAGTAGTTTTGCAGATATTATTTTTTTACTTGTAGGACTATTATTGTTTTAACTTGTATAACACTTGATACATCACTGAACAAACACCTTGGTCTTTATTTACATGATACTTTTGTATACCGCAATCCAATAATAAGGCCTTATTTATTTTTATAGCTGATAGACAAGCTGTCTGTTAGAACCCCCATGGGTGAAGTAAAGTTGAAAGTCATGAAGGAAATAGCAAAGGAATACCAGATCGAATGGGATACAACTGAATCAGAGAATGAGCTTCTCAAGCCTCCAGAAGAGCTTATAGTTTGTTCTGCTTTCTCTATGTCTCATGTGAAATCAACTTACTATTCTATTACTGACCTGCGATCTTTCTTTTGATCAGAATGGACCATGCACATTTGTCAGTGCAAGTAGCATGCCCGTGAAGCCCAAACCATCACAACCTAGTGACCTAAATAAGCCAACTGCTAGGTAATTTAGCTATTATATTCAAACTCAATCGCCCGCCAAAAAGATATGGGGGGATAATGAATCCACCCATCATTCTTTGCTAACTTCTGGCTTTTTACCCAGATCAACAGGTACTGAAGAGAGGCCCCCCATGCATTTCAAAGACATGGAATCAGCCGCTGAAGCTGCTGCAGAGTCTGCAAACAAAGCAATCGCAGCTGCACAAGCTGCTGCCTATCTGGCCAACAAAGGCCCCAATCTGGTTACTCAATCACCCGGTTTTAATAATAATTTGAATGTCTCAAGCACCGATCATGGTTTACGATCCTACTCTCAGAACAATATGGGCTATGAAGCTAAAATCCCAGGGAGGATGCACGAATCACAGAGCTTTGACAGATCTCACCATCTAAACACCGAAGAGAGAAGACCAAACAATGGGGATGATAGACAGGCTTACAGAAGACACAGCTACAATGCTCCTTCTGCACATCCAAACATAAAATTTGATGAATCGGACAGTGATGAAGAAATTGAGACTCAAGATACTTATGCTGGTATCCAGCCACCACCAGGACGGGATCCACCTCCGATACCACCATCTCATTTTCAACAGAGTCCAGTCCCCAGTGTGCATCCCAAATTGCCAGATTATGATGCACTGACTGCTCGCTTTGAAGCTCTCAAGTATCGCAAATCTTAAACCTTAAAATCATATTGCTAATGTGTATTGCTCGTTTTAGATAATTTTCAATTCGTAAATTCTGCATGGACACAAGATAATTGGTTTCTTGAACTAAGTTTTCCATATTCTTTTCTTTTCTTTCTTTCGGTTTTTAATTTATTCATTTTTGGTATTGTTCTTATCATAAAACAGGGTTGAATGAATAAATTATTTTTATACGTGGTATTGCTCATTCGCCGTGCTCGCACATTAGACTATTTAGATTAAGTTGGCAAATTTATTTCATTTATTCTAACTTCGAAGGACTTGCATATTTTCCTATTATTTACACTATCTTATAAGACTCATGTAACATGTATGTCTAGAATTGAGCATTGTCTAAGGTCAATGCATTTATTAACACTAAATGTTATGACCGTATGAAACGGAAGTAAGTCGATCATGAGGTCACACAAAAGAATTAAGGACACTAATGCCTCTAGACCAATAGATCTTTTACACATGAACCTTATAGCTCACTAGGTGTGAAGATGGCAAGAAGTATGTCTTTATCATTATAAATGACTTCTTTAGATTTACTTTTAAATCCTTTTTAAAAGAGATGTCGGAAACAGATCACTCAAAAGACAGACTTGTGCTAGGGTTCAGATTGAATTAGGATTAGGAGTGACAGGGATAGGAATTTGATTAAGATACAAAACATGAGTTTTCTCCCATTGACTCTACAACAAAATTAGGTCATTGAAAGAAACAATCATCTCTTTCAAAGAGATGGCGTGAGTTCATGCCTGTGACACATATCCATTCACTTCTGGGCAGAGGCAATCAACTTTATCTTGGGCTGTATTTTCTTTGGGCATCCCATCTTGGCACCCTCTCTCACTCTCACTTTTATTTAAGCTCAAGTAACCTTCAGTTTAGAACATTTAATGCGCCATGGAAACTGGGTAATTGACTTTTGGAAATAGGGACGTCTAGATGATTTTTTTTTTTTTTTTTTTTTTTTTTTTTGCTTATTCTATCCGTAGACAAATTGACAAATCATCTCCCTTGAAAGCCCGCTGCTTGATTCCTACTTGTTAGGGTGCTTGCTTTTCAAAGATGCCCTTCTGATGTTTCTTAAAATCCTCCCAATTAATAATAGACCTAATTCTATACAGCAATGATCTTTTATCATGCAGTTCATGGGCTTTTGGTCTGTTTGTTTGGAGAGAAAACAGTTAAAAGTCCCTGGTGAATTTGTTTTTCCTCTCCAACTTCAGCCCCTTTTCCCCCTTCATAATAAAGCCGAGGCCAGAGGGAAGTTATGTCCATTTCTGAGTTCCACATAACCTGCTGAACAGTATTAATGGTCCTACATTAATGATGCTATTCTTCCACTTCTGCTGTGTCGCATATTTGCAGGTAAAATGCCTTTTGCCCATGCAAAGGATTAGAAACACTAACTATTGCAACATAACAGCTGCCGGCCGGTTTCCACACTCTCCCTTGTTGTCAGCAACTCCGGTGTTGACCAAGGACCCTTTTTCCATTTTTTTTAAAGAAAAAACTGGGAGCGTCTTTTGTTGGTTTTCCTAATTTTTATTGTATGTTTGCTAAACCATTGCAGTAGATGAATACTACTAAGAATTTCAAGCCGTATAGACTCCTATCCCCACTCTGTTCAGCTGATCGTTATGCTGACTTTGTGCTAGTCAACCATGAATATAGTTTGTAAGCGTAGAAAACCCAGGCAACATAACTACAAAGCTTTTAAATCAATAGTCAAATCTCTTCCACTTCAACAGTAAGAGTGTGAATATGACGAAGGGATAGCCGCCAAAATTGTCTTCAAAATCACTGCCTTATTTTTCCAAAGTATTAATTCCTCCCAGGTCATCAAAAGCTGTTCAATGACGAACCTAGTCTCCATACACACCTCCCTGCGTTAAACCCACTGATCCCACTTGTATTTGCCTTGAAATATCCCATGTCCAACACAACATTTCCATGTAACCAAGTGTATATATAATTAAAGGGGTCTTGTGTAAGAGAAGGAAAGCAAGCACCCAAGGAGACACAGAGAGAGAGAGAAAGAGATTGGATTCAAACACCATCGGAGATAAAAATGAGGGAGGCTCAAGAAATAAGTTCAGCTCCTATTACACCCAGGCCAGCCACAACTGAGCCAACACCGCCAGTGTCTTGCCCACCATCTCAGTTTCATTCCCCATCTTTGAGTAGATCACCACTTCTTCACACAGACAATGAAGAAGCTCCTCAAAGCAAGACCCCAAAGACTTCAAGAACCCCAAGACTCTCACTCACTCCACGCTTCATTACTCCACTGGGAAGTCCTATGAGGAGGGTTCTTCGCCTCACAAAGCTTGATCCTCAGGACGCTTGGCTTCCTATCACTGAGTCAAGAAATGGAAACGCCTATTATGCGGCTTTCCATACACTCTGCTCTGGCATTGGAGCTCAAGCTCTTGTACTTCCTGTGGCCTTCACTATCCTTGGATGGTAAGCCCCCCAAAACCCAGAATTCAACTCATTCCATAACCTCTAATCAATTATGTGACTGGTTGCAGGACATGGGGAATAATCAATTTGACTTTAGCATTCATATGGCAGCTATACACCCTATGGTTACTCGTCCAGCTCCACGAATCAACAGAAACTGGGATGCGCTACAGCAGATACCTCCAACTCTTCAACGCAACCTTTGGTATCATCAACCACACGCCTCTACTCTATCTTGATATTATGGTTTTCCTTTCAAAGAAAAAAAAAGGCTTATTCTGGGTTCAAATGTTCTTTTACAGGTGAAAGGTTAGGGAATTTGCTGGCTCTCTTCCCCATCATGTACCTCTCGGGTGGTACCTGCGTTGCCTTGATCATCATCGGTGGTTCCACATCAAAAACCTTCTACCAAATTGTGTGTGGAGCCACATGCACAAAAGTGCCGTTAACCACAGTGGAATGGTACCTGGTGTTTACATGTGCCGCAGTGTTACTTTCACAGCTACCAAACTTGAATTCCATAGCAGGGGTGTCACTGATCGGAGCCGTTACAGCAATAGGGTACTGCACCTCAATATGGGTGGTGTCAGTGGCAGAGGGTAGGCTCCCAGGAGTGTCTTACAATCCAGTTAAGGAAGGCACCGATATTGAACATATTTTTAGTGTACTTAACGCACTTGGGATCATTGCTTTTGCTTTCAGAGGCCACAATCTTATCCTCGAGATTCAGGTACCTGTTCTCTCCTTCCAAATGCATCAGATTTTAATCTAGTTTTCTAAATAAGATTCATGATACCCTCTTAGATAATTATTCCTTGGATAGTTTGGGAAGAAAACAATATCATGGTCTGTATGAAATGCTGTAATATTTCGGGGGTTTTCAGCAAGTAATTGTGTGTGACAAAGCAAATGGGTATGTGGAAAATGTTTAGTCATTGTGGACTGCTTGGTTGGATTCCTTTCTTAACTTAGTAGATGAAAATGAAAGTCCCGTATATAAATGAAGTGGAAATTTAAAAGTTAAAGACTTTTTTTACTCGTTCTTATTCATTGCATGTATTAAAAAAGGAAAACAGAAAATTGACTTTTGACCTTTCAGATCACCTCAAAACCCCTTCAACACGTTCCAATTTTTAAAGCAATTCTGCAGACCTCTTCCCCCCACAGTTTACGTTTGCTCAGGATCTTTTCTTGTTAATAATATGTTGCAGGCCACGATGCCTTCCAGCGAGAAGCACCCATCTCGCGTGCCCATGTGGAAAGGAGTAAAGTTTTCATACACCATCATTGCTTTGGGCTTATTTCCCCTTGCAATTGGAGGCTACTGGGCTTATGGCCAAATGGTAACAACTCTAATTAAGTCACCATTA
The DNA here is from genome assembly GCF_004353265.1 of Vitis riparia. Classification (NCBI taxonomy): domain Eukaryota; kingdom Viridiplantae; phylum Streptophyta; class Magnoliopsida; order Vitales; family Vitaceae; genus Vitis; species Vitis riparia. The sequence goes on along the minus strand of NC_048434.1, from coordinate 21,424,790 downwards.
CCAAGACCTCATAATTCAGGATAAAAATTCATGAGAAGTTGATTATTAATCTGTCTTGTATAATTGACAGATACCTTCAAATGGAGGAATTCTGACAGCCTTGTACGCGTTCCATTCGCAAGACGTGTCACAGTTTGTGTTGGGACTCACAAGTTTATTCATCATAGTTAATGCAGTGAGCTCTTTCCAAATATATGGTATGCCAATGTTCGACTTCATGGAGTCCAAATACACTACTAGAATGAAGAAGCCATGCCCCTGGTGGCTACGTTCCTTGTTCAGGGCCATGTTCGGATACGGGTGCTTCTTTGTAGCGGTGGCCATTCCATTCTTGGGAAGCTTGGCAGGGTTGATAGGAGGAATAGCACTGCCTGTGACGTTGGCTTATCCATGCTTCATGTGGCTTAAGATCAAGAAGCCCAAAACGTACAGCCCAACATGGTGGCTCAACTGGGGACTAGGGGTGTTGGGCATGGGTCTGAGTAGCGTACTAATTGCAGCCGGGATTTATGTTGTGATTGACACTGGCATTGAAGCCAAATTCTTCCACCCTGAATAAGCCAACTGAAAATCCAGAGGGAAGGAAGGGTTTCTTTCTTTTTCCTTTTTCTGCTATAGATGTCTTTGTTGTTGGGTTTGCCCTGCTAAAGCATCACAACATCTTAAAGGTTTTTTTTTTTTAGGGTGGGGAGTTGCAAGGTGGAGATTATAGAATCCATGATGTATTACTTGTATGTGATATCAACTGAACTCACCATTTCACCTAAAAATCTCACTTTCTCTATCATTTACAGTGACATATATAGCTAAGAATGAATGTTTATGGACGAAATACATTGATTTGGCTTGTGATTCAAGCTACTAATGACAAGAGCATCCTAGTGTAGCGGTTAGAGCCGGATGGGTAAAAATATTCGCATTAGGCGGCTATGTGGGAGCATGGATTGCTGAAAGGTCCACTACAGGCCCCATCCAGATATTACCCTCACATACCAACAGTTCCTCATCCAAACTCAACTCAAATAACCACATCTACTGGCTGTCTAATGAGAGCCCAATGACATATGTTCATATTTTTCTAAAACAACCACCCACCGATTTACATGGATGATTATTTCATGACAATGGCCAAGGCTTCAAACCTATAAATTAATTGAAGTCAATTATTGAACAAGCTATGATCCCACCATCTCAAGTCAGCAGATTCCACATTTTTAATCAAGGAGTGTCCAATTGACCGAATCTTAATCAAGTATATGTGCTATAGAATAAACCTTTTTAATTAAGGTCACAGTCAAATTTCTTCAGTTTATAAATATATATAGATATATATGACATAGTGAATCAGATAAAGAGAAGCTTGGTGCTGAAGTCTTCGGTCAAGCAACGGCCTCCGTTATTCTAACAAATTAACATAAATCAATGGGTCTGTTTATTACCAAAGCAACTTGCATTATCATTGTCACTTCTTAATTGACTTTAGTTAATTCACATCCAGTCTATATATAAGGTGTGAGAAATATGTAGTAACTAGGCAACTGCACCAAATTAAGGAGGTAAGAGAGAGAGCTTCAACTAGTGAAGCTCCATTGAATATCATAAAAATGAGCGAGATGACAGAAATAAGTTCTTCACCCGTAAATCCAAAACCTGCATCAGCTGAGCCATTGGCCACGGACGTGCCAACTGGGCCGCCTGTCTCCTGTCCACCCACCCAGTATCGGTCTCGGTCTATGAATAGAGACTCTAGACCGCCACCAATTGTTCCCACAGGCCGTATGGTGGAAGCTCCTCAAACCAAGACCCCCAAAACTCCCAAGACTCCCAAAACTCCCTAGACTCCAAAAACTCCCGGACTGTTTTTGACACCTCGCTTCACAACTCCTTTGGGGAGTCCAGTGAGGAAGGCTCTTCACCTCACCAAGCTTGATCCTCAGGACGCTTGGCTTCCCATCACTGAGTCAAGAAACGGCAACGCCTACTACGCTTCTTTCCATACTCTCTGCTCCGGCATCGGAATTCAAGCTCTGGTCCTCCCTGTCGCCTTCACCATTCTTGGCTGGTAACCCCACCTGAGCCTCATTTCACTTTCACCTCCATGCTCATCTAACTACCATTTCCAAAAACAAACATTTGTTAACCACGTATATTTCAAGAATATTCATGTCAAATCTTAACATTAAAATATAAAAATCCAGTGGTCAACTACTCAAAGATTTTATTCTTTTTGGCTTCTCTTTTGTGATTGATTGCAGGACGTGGGGGATAATCTGTTTGGCTCTAGCATATGGCAGTTGTACACTCTATGGCTACTCGTCAAGCTCCATGAATCCAAAGAAACTGGGATGCGCTACAGCAGATATCTTCAACTCTTCAATGCTACTTTTGGTATCATTCACCCACTAATCATTGCTACACAAAATTTATAGAAAACCATCCAAATAACTTTGGTGTAATTGCATATCTCAGGTGTAAGGCTTGGGAACTTACTGGCAGTATTTCCAATACTGTATCTATCTGCTGGGACTTGTATCACATTGATCATCATTGGTGGGTCAACATCAAAAGTCTTCTACCAATTAGTATGTGGAACCATATGCACCAAGCAGCCACTGACGCCTGTGGAATGGTACTTGTTATTTACGTGTGCCGCTGTGTTACTACCACAGCTACCAAACTTGAACTCCATAGCAGGAGTGTCCTTGATCGGAGACATTACAGCCATAGGGTATTGCACCTCAATATGGGTGGTGTCAATCTCAAAGGGTAGGCTTCCAGGAGTGTCTTATGATCCAGTAAGAGGCGATTCCGACATTAAATATGTTTTTGATGTGCTTAATGCCCTTGAGATTATTTCTTTTGCTTTTAGAGGCCACGACCTTATACTCGAGATTCAGGTACTCTATTATTCCTTGAAAATCCATTGTCTTTGCTTGCTACTGCAAATTTTACTTTCTAAGATGAACTGGATGTGTTATTGCCCCACTTGAAGTAAGGTTCCATGGGGATTGCTCTGTTAACTAGGCCATTTTCTTTTAGAAGTCTACATTGATAGTGTTACGTTAGCAGAGCATTTGGGTGTTACAATTAATTTCTTACTTTAATAGGCAATTATTAAAAGAAACAGTCAAATAATGAAGTGTGAACTCAGGATCTTAAATATTTAGTATTAAGAAAATTAGGAAAATATTGCTTCTTGAATAAGCTTTTTTTTCTCTGCTTATGCTTCTTGAATAAACTTTTTATTTTTCTGCTTAAAGCCAAAACCAAAAATTATTCCATACGATGTGTATTCATTGAATTTGAGGTTATTGCCTTGTAATGGACACTAAAGGAGAATGTATGGTGTTACAATTTGACAGATACCAGCAAATGGGGGAATGCTAACAGCCCTGTATGCATGCATTCCATGGGCGGGATGTGTCGCATTGCGAGGACTCACAAGTTTGTTTGTGATAGTCAATGCAGTAAGCTCATTCCAAATTTATGGTATGCCAATGTTCGACCTTCCAAATATACGAGCAGAATGAAGAGGGCGTGTCCATGGTGGCTGCGCTCATTGTTCAGGGCTACGTTCGGATATGTGTGGTTCTTTGTGGCAGTGGCGATTCCGTTCTTGGGAAGTCTGGCTGGGTTGATAGGGGGATTAGCACTGCCTGCGACAATGGCGTATCCATGCTTCCTGTGGCTTAAGATCAAGAAGCCCAAAATGATGAGCGTAGCCTGGTTGCTGAACTGGGTGTTAGGCGTGGTGGGCATGCTTCTGAGTGGTGCATCGATTGTAGCCGGAATTTATGTTATAATTGACACTGGCATTGAAGCCAAGTTCTTCCACCCTTGATAAACCCACATTTGTTGTTGGTCTTTTCTGATTTCTGATTTGTGTGTATTGTTTGTATACGATATCTGTCATTCAGTTCATAGTATCACCTAAAAGTCTCTCTCCTCTATCTGATATTCCGATTGCTTTCATTCAGACATCACCAACTCAAATTGGCATACCAAGAGAAGCATCACAAATTTCATAAAGATTTCTATAGCAAGTAGAGAGTAGAGACGGCATCCATTCAATTGGAAAGCGTAGCCTAGCCCAATCGGATCAAGAAGTATTGCAGAAATGTACTGATTCAGAGATTTTTTTTTCCCCATCACATGTCAATCTTTGATTGGTTGGTGCACTTGTTTCACAAAAACAATGAAACAGGCTGTGCATACCCACATATAACAATAGGATCGTAACAAATTTTCAAGGTTCAGTCATAAGAACAAGAACTCACAAAACAATCCTCCTTTTTCATGTGGCAAAAAATCCATAGGACCACAGACCATCGCAAGGCAAACCCTGTAAGCCCACACCGCAAGGAGATCTTCTACTTCTACTTCTACAAAAAAACCTGAAACAATTTGTGGGGAAGAATTGCAAGCAAAAAACAAAAAAATGAAAAATCATGTAAAAGGAACAATGCTAACAATGTCAGCAGCATCGACAGGTTAAAACATCCAAGCATGTGTAGGGTCTTGACTTAATTTCAAGTTCCTGTGCAGATGGAAGTGGTTCCATCCTGTATATGCTGCTGCGGGCAAAACAAAACTCGTACAGATTTGTGCAAACTCCTTTACTGAAAGGATACACTCTTTCAGGAATCCCTCTGCAATTGACATAAAGAATTTAGTGAATTACAATTGAACTAATACAATCAACACATGCATAATTGTTAACTGTTCCATTGGGTCATTTTATTACACCACCCCCAAGGTGTTTGTATCAATGCATTATTGCAAAACTAGTTGTCCTTCCATCTAAGGTGAGGTTCCCCATCTTTGACCAGAACAAGGCAAAGAGAGTTCCATTCCTTTTTAATCTAGCAAATTATCTTTGCTTTAAATATCATCACCAATTGTTCGATACATAAATATGTTACAGTAAACCATGAACAATTGCTCAATGACAGTAAATCATCACCAATTTTGTTGAATAAAGAAATATATTTCAGAAAATTACTCCTTTTATAGAAGTTACCATTCAATAAATCAACACACAGCATGACATCATATTTTCATAATGCACCAAGTGATGAATTAGGCTACGTTTGGTTCTCGGAAATTTGGAGGAAAAATGCAATGGAAAGAAAATAGAGAGGAATAGTAGAGGGAAAGAAAAAATGAAGGGAAATAAAAAAAAATTTTAAGTCAATAAATTATTTTTATACACTACCTCAAAGGCTCAAACTCATTTCATTTATTTTAACTTTTCTATATAAGAATTAAATAATTTGAAAATGTATAAGTTTTTAACAATTTTTAATTATATTTGATTTTCTTTTATATTTTGTATATTACAATCAAACGTGAAAAAATCATTTGTCTGGACATTTTTTTTCTTTCTTTGGTACTTTCTAAGAACCAAAATAGCCTTAGTGGCTTGAAGTCATCAATTCATAAGAACTAAAATGTTAAATGTGTTCTAAGCATAATCACAAGAGCATGAAAGAATTAGCAAACCTTAGATATGGAATGCGTCTACGCCTTACAAGCTCATAAGTAGTTTGGTTTGTTGCAACAAGATAGCTGTAGAAAAGACAATCAGGACTAGAACACTTAAGAGTCATGCCCTTTATAGCAACATACTGGCTAAAGCTATAATAAATCAATATATATATTCACCAAACAACTTATGGAAGTAAACTAGTGAAGCATAACATTAAAACATTTGACTAAAATAGGAACAATAGAAGCAGATCATAGAAAGATTCAAGGATAGCAAACAAGAAGAAAGCAATTAGTAGTAGTACAGTTTGACTTCTATATTACACAGCATATAAAGCTACAGATAATAAATCATATCATAAACATTATGATACTAAGAAAAAAAATTAAATTAGTTCATAACTGAGAAAAACTTACCTATGGAAAAGTAACAGGAGAAGCAGAAAAATCAAGGAAATTGACAAGGTAACCAACAGCACTATCATAATTGCATCCATCCACCTGCCAACAATCCCAGAGCAGAATCCAATTATAAATTTCAATTAAAGCAAGAGGATTAAAAACCCTCCATAGATGGCTAACTAAAATACCATAACAAACCACAACAACCAAATAATTACAAGACACCACCCTTGTTTTTTAAATAAAAAATGCTTGGCAGTGTAATTGTGAAAGAGCACCAAGACCATTAGACATTGCATGTATCAGCTGTGTTAAATTTCAAACATAACATGAGAAGTTGAAACATTACCAAGCCCTTGATATGTTAGCTTTCAAGTATGAGATATACAAGATGCCAGTCCAGAGGCATAATGCTGTCTCTTCACAAATGTACCACCTGGTATAACAAAATAGGCCTTAGTTAGGAAAATATAGCAACGTATGAAAAAAAAAAAGAAAAGAAAGGAAGAGGTGTTTTGACAAGTGCCTATAGTATTTTAAACAGCTAACCCTTCATAACCATTCAATGAGAAAAGTGGTGGAGCCAGAAACTTTCAGTAAAGGGGGCAATGGTGATAATATGCATTATAATAACCATCAATAAATTTGAAAAGTAGATGACAGTACCCTCATTATCATTCAACAAACTAAGTAATTTATTAGAGAAAGATGACTACAAAATTTTCAACAATTCTATTAATTTTTTGTAACAAAAAAAGCACATATTTAAAAAAATTTCAAAGAATTCAATAATCTCTCTAATAAATTTTAAGAGCTTTTCCAATAAACTAAATACAAATCAATTGAAAGTAATCCGGTCTTTTATTTAAGAATTACCTAGCATATGGTAACATGAGAGTAGCACTATCACTAAAACATAAACAATTCTTATTGTCTATGATTTAAAGTATCCTATTCAGCCATATTATAGCGTATGGTTAAAAATAAACATAAACTCTCTTAAGTTGAATAATTAACTAGCATATAATCCAATATAATCATATAGTTCAGTTGTAAATTAGCCGTCATTTAATTAAATCTCAAAAAGTTTTAAATAAAATAAAATTTTCAAATTGAAACTAAAGAGAACACGACACTAAAAAAATTATTTAATAAAATAAAATAGTTAGCATATGAAAGAAAGAAAAATAAATTAGGATAATAGTTGCAAGAGAAAAAAATGATGAAGATGGGATTAAAAACAGAGAGAGGTCTGCTTATTTACCTATCCAAAAAGAGAGAGAGAGAGAGAGAAGGGGGGTGGCAGGGGCGACGGCTAGCCTTTTTTCTTTTTCTTTTTTTGCCAATTTGCCTTCTGAAATTTCAAAATAAAATTTATATTTTTTTAGGCAAGACAAAGCTGCCATTTTCCATTTTATTTTGTTCAAAATAATCATACAAAGTTCAAAAAGTGAAAAAAGAAAAAAAAAAAAAAAAGCAGGAGAGAGGGGGGGGGGGGGGGGGGGGTGGGTGTGCCTTGTGCCCCACCAGCCCCTTACGTGGTCCACAACTAAATGGAAAGAAATTTTTATTTTGTGCTAACAGCTACATAGCTGCCTCTAGTGTGCACATTTCTATAGCCAGTAGCATAAGTATGCATTTCCTAATCATGGTTAGTTTATTGGAATCGAATTATATAACAAATTCGAGAAGATCCAAATCAAATCAGAACTCAATGACTATGGAAATAAGTTGACAACTTGCACACAACTTAAAAGAGGTACATAAGAGACATGATAAAATGGACTAAGCACTTAGTAAATAACCGAGGATAACACTCCATTGATGATGAACAAGAGATAAACTCAATTGGTTCAACAATATAAAATACAGGGTACAATACAGATGAACAAAAAAATTCAGCCATTCACATTCAAATTAAGTTTTTAACAAATAGTTTACCAGTTTCAATGTTGCTTAGAAAACTTTCAAAATCCACATCAAGAGATATTTACATATAGGAAAATTTTGGAGCAATTGGTGAATAACACATCAGAAAGACATAAACTCACCAAAATCGACAATGGTTGCCCTGGCCTATGCATGTTCCAAGCCAAACACAATGATGATCAAACTGAAGAACGCATTTGTCACAATCATGGCAATGCTTTGCTCGTGGAGGCTGCAAATATGGTGAGTGAAGAATAAAAAATAGTTAATTAATATTAAAGAAACACAAGAGATCATTAAATTTACAATCTCAAATGAATGTATGATTTCTGATCACAAAAAAAAAAAAATATATATATATATATATATGAATGTATAATCAATGTTTTCATAACCAGACCAATCATTGAACAGAAAAAGTCACCTTTTCTAGGTTCAATAGTCAGACCAATGATTGAACCACGATTGAACCAGTAACATAATAAATATATAATTCATATATTATTAAAAGAATATCCTATGGCCGAGGAAGAAAATTCATATGTTAAAAAGGATTACCCAAGGAAATCAATCAGACTTATTTTATTTTTTCAAGAGTACTATTATTGTATTTATACAATCTTTTAATAAATTCATGTCACCAACAATAAGATTGATATAGTCCATTCAAACCCAAGTTGTGTGAATTCATCCAAAGTTGAGGTAGCCCCAAAATAAATTCACATGTCACCAATAATTTTTTTTTTTTTTGATAAATAAAGAGATTGTATTAAAAAGCCACCAAAGCAGTGGCTAGAATTACAAGAAAGAAAAAAAACGCCCCTCACACCCTAGCTGAACGCCAAGGCCCTAGGAGCAACCCAAAAACCACCCTTAACAGGAGACCACCCAATCAACAAAATCAACTAAGGTCGAGGGACCATCTTTTATAGACATTTTTGTCTCCAACCAAAGACGATAAACAAAAGAAGACTTAAGCCTTTGAATTGACAGCTCTATTTCCTCAAAAGCCACTTTGCTCCTTGTCTTCCAAACTGTCCAAAATAGGCACAACGGACTTGCTTTCCAAACACCCTTCCTCTTCTTACCCACAAAGGTCTCATTCCACCCCAAAAACATCTCCTTCACCGTGGCTGGCAGCACCCACTGCATCCCAAACAAAGAGAAAAGAAACACCCAAAGAGTCCTTGCCTTTTCACAATGGAGTAGAATGTGATCAATTGATTCTTCGTTCCTTTGGCAAAGGTAACATCTGTTCGCTAGTGCCCAACCTCTCCTTTGAAGCTGATCTAGGGTGAGCGCCTTCCCCCACGTTGCTTCCCACCCAAAAAAACTCACTCTAGGCTGCACCGAGACTTTCCAAATAGCCGACAAAGGGAAGGAGGCTAGATAGCCTGATACTAATGATTTGTAAAGAGACTTAACTGAAAACTTCCCACATTTAGTCTCTCTCCAAATCACCCTATCATCCACACCTTGCTGAATTCTTTTCCCATTTAAGGCCACAAAAAAACTGTACACCTCGTCCAACTCCCAATCATTCAACGGTCTAGAAAACAACGGGCTCCAACTTCCCCCACTCTCATTGCACCTCCAAACATCCTTAACCCAAGCATCCTTAAAAACCGCCAAAGCAAATAATGAAGGAAAAGAAACACAAAGAGGTTCATCCCCACACCAAATATCTTTCCAAAACTTTACCCTTTGCCCATTCCCCATAACAAAAAATAGCCTACTTTTTACAACTTCCCAATCCTTCCTAAGAGTTTTCCACAACCCCACACCATACTCCCCCTTTGCTTCCTTTGAACTCCATCCCCCTTGCTCCTCCCCATACTTTCCCCTAATCACTTGGTTCCAAAAAGCCTCTCTCTCAATAGCAAATCTCCAACTCCATTTACACAAAAGAGCCTTATTGAGGATAGAAAGGCTCTTAACCCCCAACCCCCCATTACACTTCTCAAGGCAAACCAGATCCCACCTAACCAGATGAAGCTTCCTCTCAAGAGCTCCACCTCCCCATAAGAAATCCCTCTGAATTCGCTCTAACCTCAGTCTGACTTTTCTTGGCATAGAGAGCATGGACATAAAGTAAATGGGCATACTAGCTAGAGTACTCCGAATCAAAGTGATCCTACCTCCTTTGGATATGTATTGGCTCTTCCATCTATCCAATTTTTTCCTCATTCTCTCCTCCACACTGTCCCAAACAGCCAGCGATCTGTGCGACGCACCTAAAGGCAACCCCAAATAAGTGGTTGAAAGACTTCCAACCTTACAACCAATAGTTGCAGCCAACTCCTCTGTATCATCCACACAACCCACCGGAATAAGCTCATTTTTATCAAGATTAATCCTCAAACCCGACATGGCCTCAAACCACATTAAAATCCAACTTAAATACAGCATTTGATCCTTGGAAGCTCCAGAAAAAACCAAAGTGTCATCAGCAAACAAAAGGTGTGACACTTTAACTCTCTTGCCACCCCTACTCCTCACCTTACAAGTTGACACAAAACGGAAAAGCTGATAGTGGAGATACACCACTTCATCCACCTAATCCATTTTTCCCAAAACCCCATCTTACTCATGACTAAAAACAAAAAAAGGCCATTCCACATGGTCATACGCCTTCTCAATGTCCAACTTGCACATCACTGCCCCTTCCTTACTTTTTAAAACCGAGTCTAAAACTTCATTAGCCACAAGAACAGCATCCAGAATTTGCCTTCCTTCCACGAAAGCATTTTGAGCCTTGGAGACCACCTTCCCCACCACCGTCTTTAACCTATTAGCTAGAACTTTAGCCAACCACTTATACAGACCTCCCACCAAGTTGATAGGCCTAAAATCCCTTAAGTCTTCTGCCCCTCCTTTCTTTGGGATCAAAACAATAAAAGTAGCGTTAAGACTTTTAACAAAACGGCCATGGTTATGGAAATCCCTAAAAAACCCTATGACCTCCTCTTTCACAAACTCCCAAGAAGATTGTAAAAAAGCCATGGTAAATCCATCAGGCCCAGGCGCTTTATCCCCACAAAAACCTTTAAGAGCCGCCAGCACCTCTTGCTCCGAGAACGGCTCCTCCAGATTAGCTGCATCCAAAGCCTCCAACCTCTCAAAGGACATCCCTCTTATGCTAGGTCTCCAACCTCCCACAGCAGACAGCATAAATTTAAACTCATTCACCACCCCATCTCTAACTTCATTCTCCTCTGTTAACCAAACTCCATTTATTTTGACCCGGTATAACATGTTCCTCCTTTTGTGAGCATTGGCCATCCTATGGAAGAAACTAGTGTTCTTGTCCCCCTCTCTCAGCCAAACTTCCCTTGATTTCTATCTCCACGAAATCTCTTCCAACAACGCCCACTTTTTAAAATCCTCCTTTGCTTCTCTCCTTGCGTCCACCTCTTGAACAGAGAGAGGTCGAGTTAATTCCACTTTGTCCCAGAAATCCACCTTATTCAAAGCCAAAACCTTATTGACCTCCACTTTACCAAACTCCAGTTTATTCCAATTTCTCAACAAAGGCTTCAAAGCTTTCAATTTAGAAGCCAGCACAAAGCCCGCAAACCCACTAAAATTGAGGCCCACCCACCACTCCTACACTTTTTCTTTGAACTCTTCTTCCTTCAACCACATATTCTCAAACCTGAAAGGCATCGGACCACTCCTAACTCCTCCCCCATCTAAAAGAATTGGAAAATGATCTGATACCGGCTTAGGAAGGACACACTACACAGTCCCAGAGAAATGATCCTCCCACTCATTCGAGACCAAAAACCGATCGAGCCTTGAATGGGATTGATTGTTCAAACCTCCCTTCCAAGTGAAGGAACCTCCTTGCAAAGGCAGGTCCCTCAACTCTAAATCCTCAATAATCTCCGAAAATCTCCTCATTGAAAAAGATAATCTGCCTCCCCTACTGCTTTCCACAGGAAACCTCACAACATTGAAATCCCCTGCCACACGCCAAGGATCACTCCAAAGACCCCTCACCGCCCCTAATTCAGCCCAAAAATCCTCCCTTTCTTTCTTCAACGAAGGCCCATAAACCCCAGAGAAAATCCAGCAGAAATCGTCCTCACAGCTTTTGAATTTGCAGGATACTAAAAAGTTCCCCACTTCCGCTTCCAATAATTGAAGCACCCTCTTTCCCAGAACACCAGCACACCACCAAAAGCTCCCCTTGAATTTAACACCTTCCAGTCCAGACATCTTCCCACTCCGAGGCTTCTAATTATCATCCCTAACATTTCCTGCATCTTGGTCTCCTGTAAACACACCAAATCCACCTTTTGACCCTTGATCAACGCCTTAATCACCTTTCTTTTCTCTCTATCATTAGCCCCTCTAACATTCCACGACAAAACTCTTAATTTCATGACACCAACCTTGAAAATCCCCTCACCCCTCACAAAACCGACAAAACTCCAACTTCAGTTAGCAATCTGAAGTAACCCCGCACTCTTTCCATTACCACAATAATTCACTGAGCACTCAAGCTTTTTCAATTCTCTCTCTGATTTGGATACCTTTTGAACCTTCCTTCTTTTTCCTGCCACACCGCCCTTACAATTTTTTCACTCTTCCATTCTTCTTAATAACAGTAGAATTTCCCCCTCAAAACCCTCCGTAGGCATTCCCAGACACCGGCAAAGATTCACAAAATCTCCGTTCATCCACAATCCCAGCCCACTTCTGTTCTCTTCCTCCGAGGCTCTTCCCACAACTTCTGTTGGCATTTCTCCCCTCTCACTCTCCTTAAAATCCTTCTCCATGTCATACGAAATTTCTCTCCTCCTCCCATCAGCCCCAATAATCCTCAACGGGTTAACCCTCCCTTCTCCGTTCACCAAAGGTGGCCCCTCGAACGCCACCAAGTCCCGATCAGCCACAAAATCCCTTTTTTTTCCCCCCACAGAAAGAAGAAGAAGAAGAAGGAAGTCCCCGATCCCCCAAGCTAATAAAAGAACAGGTTACGGGATGGGGGTACCTGGAACCTTCCTCCAAAAGAGCCTCATCTGCTCCAGTCGTCCCTCCTTCAATCCACAGCACAGTGCCGAAGATGGCCTCGACGAGCCTTGACTCCACGCACGAAGACTGAGCCACAGGAGCCCTAGCTTTCTTTAAACCTCCATCGTAACCCATCTGGGCCACATCCTCTTGAATGGGCTGGCCCAAACCCCTGAGCCCGCCTTCCTTTAACATTCCCAAAGACGAGTAACGACCCTCTTGACTAAGGCCCACTCCAAATCCTTCATGGGCCTCGGGCTTCCCCAAGCCCACAGGTTGCATGCAACCCCCCTGGGCTCCCATCTTCTTAAAGCTTCTCCCCTTACTTGACTCAGCCCAACACACACTAGGCCCACTACCTTTTCCCCTTCAAACCACTCCTTTTGAGACAACACTCGTGTTCTCAACTACTCCCTTTCCCTTCCCATCAAATTCCTCACTTGCTTCGGTACCCCTCGCCATATCCCGGGCCATGCCCCACAGTATCAGCTCCCACCTGCTCATCACTGCCCTTCTCACCTGCTTCCATAGTTCCTTGTACCCACGATGGCCCCACACTACTTCCCACGTGTGAAGCCAAGGACCCTTCGTCTCTACCCTGTGGCCTTTCCCTTCCTTGCACCGGCACTGTCACCGACACCCAAGGCGGCACCTCCCACCAAAGTTGAATTGCGAAGCACATCGAGCCCACCACCAGATTTAACGTCCCCGGTAAATTACCATCCGTCTTCACTAAAAACCTAGCCCACTGAAGCTGAGAGAAGTTGGTTGTGTCGTCATCCACTGCAACCAAACCTCCACAGCTATCCCCCAATTTTCTAAACACTTCCTGGTTCCAGAAATTAAGGGGAAGTCCCACCACCCTCACCCAGCATTGGTTTGTATGAACTCCAGAACGAAAGCAACCTGCTTCCGGTCCCCATCTCTCTAAATGAAGTAACTTATCCTGAAAATGTCAATTAAGCATGATGTTCAAACACTTGCTCACTATCAATAGCCCCATGCCTTGTATCATAAGTGAAATACAGTTTTATTATTTATTTAATTTTATATTTTATCATTTTTATTTGTATTTCAATAATTTTATAATTTTATGATGTTATATTCTTATTTGATTTTGGTATTAAGAAAAAAAAATTAAACATGTGTGAAACTCTAATAATGTAGTATAATTTCCCTCATCTCTTTTAGGCTCTCAGAAAAAAAAAAAAAAAAGTGAAGATGGGAAGATTAAAAAAAAAAATTTAAAAGGTCAGGTGTCTTCCCTTTTTGAAAAAAGAAAGGGAAAAAAAAAAAAAGATAAGGTGAGATGAGAAGACTAAAAAACATTAAAAAAAATTAAAAAGTAGGGTGCAGTGACATAGGGGAGTGTGCTGAGCCTCCTCACATAGAGGATGAAAAAATAATTAAAAACTTTTAGAAAGTAAGGTGGAAATCTGTGTTGGTTACCTAAGGGAGGGAAAAGTCAAAAATAGTAGGCGTTTAGGTGGCCATAGGAGGTAAAAGACCGGCCGGTTCACCGGTTGGACCAATGGTTCCACCGATTCAACAATAGTTCAATGCCAAAAATGGTTTGATAATCGAACCGAATCTCTTATAAAACCAGTCAACGGTCAGACCAGTCAAACTGGCTAGTCCAATCCAGTTTTTAAAATATTGTGTATGATATCCACAATTTCTTGCTTATTGTTATTCAACTAATTTCATATCATACACTCTTGTAGGGACTGTTGTATCATTTGATCTGCATACCAGAACTGATAAAATTCAAGATTATGCAAGATAATACACAAAAGATCTTTTCTTGGCTCTCTTCTACAGAATTTCATGTGTGAACTTGGATGTGCAAATTGAGTAGAGGTCCTGGAGAAGATCAAGGAGTGGCCTTCTAATTGGGTTACTATCTTGCCCAAAAAGGCATATTTTCTCCACCTAATCATTCAATGATTTTGTTCCCTTTCTGGTTTGCATCCCAGCCATCCCCTTCTTCATGTCTTTTTATTAAAAGAATGAAGTGGGACCTCATTCAATCCAAGGATTGGTCAAAGAAGCTAATGGACTACTCGTTCTTCCTAGTGCCTTTCTAACTTTCATGACAAACCAACTAAATTGGCAACAGAGGCCCATAACAGCTCCTTACCAGTTTAATATAATACAGATTTTCACAAACATCATCAGAATTCTGGTACTCTTTTGGTTGAATCATAAATCAAAGAACATAAGGTGACCCCAACAGCAATTATGAAAATCTTCATTAGTGGGCAAGAGACAGAATGATATGATTGCAGTAATATCACACAATTATGCATTCCAAAGATCATTGCAGATATTGATTCATGCATTCAGGTGTATCATACAAAAGATGAATACATAAGAAATAGTACTACCTGCAAAACATTACAATTTGTGCAAGTCCAAGATCTGCAAAACCAGGAGGAAGTAATCAGTATGATCTTTGGGAATTCTCAAGTACACAGACTCGGTCTCCCACCGCCCTTCTACACTCGTTGATGAATCATTTATTTAAAAGTATAACTTAGGCAAATAGTGGAGAGGAACATTAATCATATCAGATATTAGGGAAGGGAAATCCCTTTGCAAGAGGTATATTTAGACTGATCTTCATCAATGAGTACACTGCTATAAATATATTTAGAATATTTTCCATCAATGATTATACTGCTAGAACTATGTTTAGAACAATCAAGTATCCTACTGAGCCCTATGATGATGGCTTGAACTCTCCCTTATGATGTAGGACTACCAATACATTGAAACCTGACATTTATGGTCATTGACAACTTATGACAAACTGATAAGCTTTGAGGGCTACAACAAGATAATTTACTAAGTATCTCTTTATTTGCCATTGTTAAAGAGTTTACACATGTTATTGGATTCAAAACTAGATTAGGTGTACTGAGTGAGAAAACATTTAATTTTACCAAGGTCTTCATTTTCAGCTTCAATTAAACTAATTTCTCTCAGGATTTGGGAGCGCAAAAGCCTTCGTTCTCCAAAATATATCCACAAGTAAGCAGATCTTACATCTTGAATTGGCTTCAGGAAGTACATCCTTATGCCCTTCTCTACCAATCTCTATTTTTTTTTAATCTCTGTGGCTACAGCGAACTTTAGTCCAGGCAATTACCAGAAGATCTAATGACAGTTTTTCTCAGCTCATTGATAATCATAGCATCAGATAAATGATAAAGGTTTGTGATTTCTATGCCTGGAACAAAACACATACAAAATAACCTAACAAATAGCATTCCAAAGTGAATGTCAATTTTCAAGAGATAGATGAGGGATGTGAATTGAGGAAGATTATATGCATGTTTTTATGTGTACATGGTCAATAGCAGCTCCTGCAAAGCATTGCCAAGAGAAATACATCTAGACAACCTCTGAAAGGATTGCTTACCTAACAGATGAACCAGGAGGATACATGTCCATCACCAGCTTTGTCCAAGAAGTTGCATTACTTCCCAGAGGATTTTTTCCTGACTGACTTCCCTCCACAGTAATGACATAGCTTCCATTTTTGCTTGAAGCAGGTTGTCTTTGCTTGATCATGGCAAAAATAAGGTAAACGGTAAGACATTGCAACTAATATTTAACTTAACTCACATAGCAATCTCATTAAATTATCTCCACATGATTAACCAGTTGACGCAGGTATCAAACTACAAATGTGCAAGTAAATGGAATAAGTGCTCACTTTGAAGTTGTTGATGTCTTCCTAAAGATAGCATCTGTCTCATTAGCAGCCCTCATTGCATCAAGGACATATCTAAAAATTTCAGAATGGGAATAAAACCATCATGTTAGACTGAAAATGGAGTACAATTACCATAGAGTGCACATTTTCTAAATTCAATCTTGAGGAACTAACAAAATGCACTGTCATTTACCCTGGAGAAGAACCTGAGGTAAAGAAATATTGAGCCACTGTAGCAACAAACAGCAACAAATATATTGCAGTGTACCTTGACAATGGGGAAAAAAGAAAGAGAGAAAAGTCAAGGAAATAACACCAAGTGCTAAAAATAATATAAAAAAAATTATCTGATTAGCAAAAAGAATTTCTGAATACGAATAACCCAAATTTCTTTACAAATAACCGTTTTGAAGAGCAAGCTAGATAACTCGGCAAAGTATGAAAATACACTAAGCCATGGGTACATTTGACTAAGTAGTACTTAAAGGATACTTGAATAGTTCATATTCTCTATTTAGATGTCTTTCTTATATACTCTTGGAAGCAATAAATCTGATATCAAACTCTATCAGTTGAAGGAGAGATAATATTTCTCATTGCACCAAGAAAGGAATCTTGTGGCAGCTTCTCTTCTCTTCTCTTTGTTTGGGGTAGAATGGGTGATGGCAGATTCAGTTAAAGGGGCCCCTCTTAAGTTGGCAAGGGAACTTTGTGGGGAAGAGAAGAAAAAAGCTTGAAAGTCTGCCCCTTTATGCATTTGTTGGACTATTTGGAGTGAAAGAAACAGGAGGTGCTTCGACAACGCGGAAAAACCAGATCAAGTGTTAAAATCCTCCTCCTTTTGCTCACTTTTGGAGTGGGTGAGGGTGGGCTTAAATGATGTGACTATATCTATGGTAGAACTAGTCGATTGGCTTGGTGTCATGTAAGGGAAGAGGCTATTGCTCTTGCCTATCTCTTGTATTCTTTTTGTTCTTGCCTTGGTGCCCTTGTATACGTCCTATGTACTTTGGTGTGTTTTTTGATAGGCGGTTGTTAATATATGTTTTTGCTTGCTTATCAAAGAAAAAATATATATCTTGTGTTTGTGTGTGTGCAAATAAGCATTCATAAATAACCAGTTATTCTTCTCCAGCTCTCCCACTAGATGTTTATAACATTAGAATTACAACCTACTCTAATCAAGGCTGTGAAAGACTTCATTCTAAGCATATTGCAAGCCCATTCAGTTTCTCCCTTCCAGACTTCAATTGGTCAAGCAAGCATATATTTATTCTCAATGCATGCCCAGAATATGGAAGGATAAGCAAAGGGCTTGCAATGGTTCTTCTGCAGAATGCACAACTACCATTTCAAATGACACTCCCACTCAATCAATCTGTCCTTGGTGGAGATATTTCCTCCCTTAAAAAAATGAACCATATCAGAATGACAAAAAATGGCTTTAAGGAACCAAATTAAGAAGTGACATGGGACCTCCAATATAGAACTCCTCAAAAGTGTTACATGGAGAAGCAATTCCATGCCTCCCATATTTAGTAGTTGATCATACCACCCTAATCCTAGCCAGTGAATAAGGAATAACTCTATGGATGCCTACTCACCTTTTATAGCTCCACTGAGTTCTCTCAAGGATGAATTCTTTGGTTATCTACTATTTTACTGTTCACTAAGCTTCTAAAAACTGAGTCCAGAGTAACAGATAGACTAACCTGATCAACAAAAGGGCCACAAGGCACCAGTTATCAAACCAGAGGAAAGTTCTTCTAGTGGATCTGACAATGTTTTTTTTTTTTTTTGATAGGAAACGACAACGGAATATATTGATAAAAAGAAGGTACAATTAGAAGGATGAGAAATCCTCCCACCAAAGAAAAACAAGACTACAAGTAATCAAATATAAGAAATACAACGAGAGAATAAGCAAACGGTCTATTTACACACCGCTAACCAATCAAGTTGTAACACGTTAAGGTATCCCCTTAAAAACCTTAGAACAAAAAGCCCATAGAGAAGCCAAAAAACGAATAGAATCCCAAAGATACCCTGAATTCCTTGCTTTATCCTCAAAAATCCTTACATTTCTTTCCCGCCACACCACCCACATTAACGCGATGCACGCGTCTTGCCAACAACCCCTCTCTTAGAAGATCCGAAACCATTAAAATTAATAAAAAACATGTCAGAGATTTTGCCAATGTGCTTAGCAAGAGTATGGAAAAACTTAAGAACTGGGTAAACTGTTTATTGTCAACCAAAATTCAGTATTTGCCCTCTTTAATCAACCAAGGGGCAGTTCCTTTTCACTTATAACTAGAAATTCATTATCTTCAAAATGTTACTAGTAATGATCGACAATTTTCCCTTCAAACAAACTTGGGTAATTCACATTCAATTACATTTTCCCTGCAATCAAATCCAGGCAATGCATATTCAATAATGACTCGGCAGTCATTTTAAATACCAAAATTTCATAATTTCGCATGTCACTTTCCCTTCCATGATGCAGCATGACATATTATCGACCAATCTTCAAAAAACACAACCAAGAAAGTTACTGGCTCAATGCAACCCAAAACCATTCTATTCAAATGCTTAGGGTTCTAAGTCGCCAATATAAAACCTAACCTTCACTAATTAAACTCCATAATTATCAAAATTCAAATACTTAGGTCTCTACTCATCCAGTATAAAATCTAACCTTCACTAATTAAATACGACAGTCATCAACTGGCAACACAGTATTTGGAGGCACAGACGTAAAACTTAACACCACCTTCAGCACAAAGTCCATGTTTAAAATTGGCAGGAAAGAAAAACAAGATTTGAGCTCAATAGAAAAGAAGAATATTATACAACCCCGGAGTTGTTTCAATACCATGGTTCCTTCTTTGTTTTTTCTATCAAGTCGCTATCAAACAGAAAGAGAACGCCCACGTAAATGAGATGCAGAATCACCAGAGCCACCTTCAACCCCAACGAAGATCTCCGAGCTGAAACTCACAAACCCAAAAACAAAAAACAACACGAAAGAAACACAGAGGCAAAAAAAAAATAGTGAATGCTCCATTCGGTAGCTGAGAAAAAAGATGGGAAACTAAAAGAAATCAGATTCTCTGGAATCCCATATTTTCAACTGACCCAAGCACCACTTTTCCCCTCATCTGACTTTCAAAAACATTTTCCCTCATTTCCTCTCGCTTTCCCAGACACCAAACATAGGGCTAAAACACAAACAAAAAATTCGAATCACAACGAGAAAATGTACCGGGATCGGAGAGGCAGGGAAAGCAGCGAAAGCATCTCTCCGACACTCGATCCCATGGGTCTCGGAACGGCCGGCACATACCCAAGATGGTCATCAATTCATCAAAAACATTAGGATCCCAATCACCACTCTTGCCCGATAACCGTCCAACAGATCCTAACAAACTTTCCCGAGAAATTGACAGAAAAAAAAAATGAAAAAAAAAAAATCGGTGAACTCCCCCAGAAATTGAGGAAAAGACACCACTCTCCGCTGAATTGGGACGAAGAAAACAGGATGAAAGAGCTACGAAAAAGCCAGAGAGAAATGGGGAGAAAGAAACAGAGAGAGTTTAACACGCGGCTGTATGCCTCGTTTGGCCAGCAGGTGAATAGATGTCGGCGTATTTTTCATTTTACAGTTTTAATTTCCAGTATATTATATTTCTGATTTTTTTTTTTCCATCATACAGTGAAATTAATGTCAAAATAAATGAGTTGTAAAATAATTATAATATTATCTATATATTTATATCTTATCACCATAATAATAACTATGTATGGATTATAGTTATTACATCATTTCAATTTGATTCATTATTTTCCACGTCAGATTAAGTTTGATTAAGATTTGATTAACAGTTTTGTATTTTTGAGTGAGTCAAGCTAGGGTTTAATAATTAGATTCAAACAAAAAAAAATGAAACTCGTATACATCTTTTTAAACTATAGCTTTTGTATAATTTCCAATTTTTTAAGCTTTAGCTTTTGTGAGTTCTCCATTACTTGTGTGGATAACTCCTAAGTCCTACCGTATAAAATATAAAACTTCGATTATAGGGATCAATTTCCATTCGCATAGCTTCTTAATAATTTTATAAAATTTTTGTATAATTTCCTTTTAAATAAGTCGACATATGTTACTGTTAGTATTTGATTAAAAAAATCTCTGTTTTAAAATTGGACGTGAGATTTTCATCTCATGCAACTCCTCCATTACGTGCATAATGAGAATAATACATAGAATCCAAAAAAAAATCCTCAAAAATATGTGATAATAATTGTGATTAAAATCAAATATAATTATCAAAACAACAAATATCCATCTTGTTTATACTTGGGGATAATAAACATCCATGTCATTGGTACTTCTGGATAACAAACATCCATCTTATTCATACATTAACGCTAGATGTTCAAAAAGTTGACTAGAGATTTCTCATTTTATGGTATGACTCTTCCCAATCCTCTCAACATAATTTATACAAAGATTTAATATTTTTATTACCAAATAAATTTTATTTAATAATTTTTTTTTTTTTAAAAAAAAAAAAATATATATATATATATATATATATATATATATATATATATATATATATATATATAACATTATCTTTATTTTTAATAACTACTTTTAACACTTAAATCAATTTAAGTCATTAATATTTTAATTTCTTTATGCATTTTTATCTCATTTATTGATATCCGTGATTCTAAAAATCGATTTTAATTTTTTTTATTACTTATTGATAAAAATTTAAATATTAAAAAAATTAAAAATATTTTTTAAAATCATCATCAAATAAATGTCATATATTTATACTATCATCCAAATATCTAAAATTCACTATATACTTCTAACAAGTAAAATTATAAGCTCGATAATTGACAGTTAAAAGACAATTGAAACAAAACTTTAATTTTGTAAAACAAATAGCAATTTCATAACAATCTTCTTCAACATAATTGGTTGATTAGACTAAATTATTAAGGGGTTAGTAATATTATTCCATTACCAAACAAACAACCTCCGATCAATTGGCTAATAAAACAACCCATGTTAATTGGGTGTTGATAAGACTACGACTCCTCCCTCCAAATTTTGGGCACGTTTAATTCATTACGAGTTTGGTCAAACTCGTCACCAAAAAATATGTGGATTTTTGGGTAATTCGAGAATTAATAAATAAGTGATCTCAAATGGCGTGGACAGACAGAGAAGCCCACGTGTCCAGTGCTACAACCAGGTGTTTCGCGAGATATGTAATTTAAAACTTGTGGGTAATTGGGGGTCCTGATTGGTTAACTGACCCAGAATACCAACAGCTACAACCAATTTTTTAGTTAATGCGGCGGTCAACTGCCTTCCACCTAACAGCCCAACCTAACCCTTGCGGTCGACGCTAGACTACTACACCTAAAAACTTTAAACTCATTCCTACGGGATCGTGGGGTTTTTTTTCCTTTTTTAATAATACTCTATAAAATAATGGTTGTGGGAAAATAAATTATTATATTTGTGAAAAAAAAAATCCAAAAGGCTTTGTCTAGTTTCTAAAAGGTTTGGAAAAAAAAATACAAGAAAAAAAATGAAAATTAAATAAAAAAATAAATTTAAAATTAATAATTATTTTTGTAGCATTTCTCAACTACCAAACATAATCAAAATAAACCTTGATAACCTAGGAATATTGTCCTTATTTTAACAACTTATGATTAATTTTTAAGCTAATGTTCAATCTCTAAATTATAGAATTTGTTGTTTTTTACCATTATTACACCATCTCGTAGAGTAAGCATATTTTGTATTTATTATTGATGCATTATTTAGAGGATGTTTTATAAATTAAAATTATTTAAATTAAGTTTTTAAGCATATTAAATATATTTGATAAATTACATATTATAACTTAAAATTAAAATTAATTGTGATAAACCAACTTATTGATTTAATATTACTCAATAATTTAAGTTAAAATAATTTTAAGTATTTAGATTTACAAAATTCAAAACTCTATTTGAATACCATTTTAATGAAAAGTTGAAGTTAAAGTCACGGTAACAATTTTTGAAAGATAATATTGATGTCATATAAAAGTATTTATTAAATATAAAATAACTCCTTACATAAGTCAAAATAAAGCTTTTACAAGAAGTAATATTTTCTTAACTTTCATATTAGTTCTTTTTTAAGACATAACTTTAAGATGTTATTAAACTTAAAAAAAAGCTTTTAACTTCTCAAAAGTTACTTAAAGTCATAAAATTTAATTATTTTCTTTTATTGGGAAATGAAATTTAATATTTAATTAAATAAATAATTGTATTACTTAAAATTTAACTATTACTATTTTAATTTAATTTTTTGTTTTTAAAATTTTTAATTTTTCTATTTTAATTTAATTCAAATAAATGTATTCATAATTTTTTTTTTCTTTTATATTTTACAAAGAGGAATGTAAAATTTAAGTCTTAATGGTATAAAAAAATGACAAAAAAAAAAGTGTAAAGAAATGGTAAAAGAAAATTATTTAAATAAATAATGAATCATTTAAAATAAAAGATTGTATTTTTTAACATTTTAATTAATAATATCATTAAGGCTATAATTTGTTTTCGAAAAATTTAAGGAAAAATGCAAAAGAAAGAAAATAAAGATGAAAGATAGAAGGAAAGAAAAAATGAAGAAAAATAAAAAATAAAGTTAAAATTGATAAATTATTTTTATTTATAATTTCAAATTCATTTTATTTATTTTAATTCGTCAATATAAAAATTAAATAATTTAAAAATATACAAGTTTTTAAATTATTTTAATTATATTTATTTTTCTTTGGAATTTTTCGTAGGATAACCAATCATGGTTTGTATCAATTCCTTTAGTAAGTGTATATGGGGGGTGGGGTTGAGGGGGAACAACATAAGGGTAGGTGTTTTGGATCAAATGTGTTGTTACTATACGTGCTCGTATGAGTTTTTAACTTTTCGTAATGTTTAGGTATAGTTTTGAACACGAAGCTAGGTGTAATCAAATCATACTTCGTATTGTAACTAGGAAATTATAACTTAAGACAAGGCAACAAGACTTACTTCTTTAAGTCCAATATGAAAACAGAGAGGGCCGAGTCGGGGACAGTCGCGACACGGCAGTAACAACAACAGCGACGATGATTCGAAGGTTCAGAAGCATGTGGGTTTCACTTTCACAGTGGTTCATGAAATCTTCCTCTGTTCCTCAACTATGTCTGCAATAGTCCTACTGCACAAGTCATCACTTATTTAGCAATCTTTCATCTTCAAGGTTTTGCTTATCCACTGCCTCACTTTCATGTCAAACCTAAATGAATCTGGACATCCCTTCCTTCCCAAGTTATCGTAAAAACATTTCAATCAACATATACACGATTTTCGCAGTAGAACTGATAAAGTTTAATATGATTCGTCAAGATGACACAAACCTAACATATTGTTCGTGAGTTTGAGTTAAATATAAATAGATTTGAATCAACTTCGTATCAATATGCGTTTAATAAATAAATAATTTTTTTTATCAACCTACATAACATGAATTTAACCCGAATTAACTCATTTATTATAAACAAGTTTGATTGAGACGATAATCATATCGATGTTCGCAAGATCCAACTCAATCTTATAGTTAAATATGATGATCTAATTATTAAATGTGTTAAATGAGTTCTATAACATGTTACCCTTTTAATAATTAGATAGTACTTGAATTTATATTTTTGATACCATCATTATTTGTGTTAGGTTTAGATTGAGTTATGTAATAGAATGCTTAAAACTTTAACCCGCTGTTCATCCCATCAACATGAATTGCCAGCCTTACGGTTTCTTGCTATCCAGACAACCATCTTTACAAACTATTGGCTGCTACCTTAAAGTCATCCCCATCTCTACCAGTCACAAAATCTAAATAAGGTAAGTCTACACTTGGTAAACATTTGTTTTTTAGCCAACTTTCAACCTCATACAACTAAATTAGATGTGAACTTATTATACATTAACACACTTTTCATCCACGTGTTGTCATTAAGTTATGATTTTTCAACCATCTCGTAAGTCTAATTATGGAAGTTCTTTCCCACACGGATCATTCTTTCTTCCTTTTAGGTCAAGCAATCGAAAGGCACAATAAAGTTTTGCATACATTAATTCCTGCCAATGCCTATTTCTACATGTGCCCATCCGTACAAACTAGACAAATTAAATAACTCACCAAAAGGGAAGGCACAGTAAAATTACATTTTTTTTAATAGGTAAAAAGAGTGATTAAATTAAAAGCGCTTGAAAGAGGGGCATCAAATTATACAAAGAGCGCCTTCCGGTCAGCCAAAAACAAAAATACCCCAGACGCGACCTTCTTGTAGGCCTGCCGATCAAACTGGTTGCTGTGACCCAAACATAGCAGAAGCCCATCTAAAAATCCAAAAAGATGAAAAAAAATGCATCTTCTACCCACCCACTGCTGTGATTTCCCACTCTCCCTATCCAAACCCTCATCGTTTACCTTCTGATCCCTGGCATAAAACACCCCAGTTTCTTTAATTCCCTTTCAGATTTTGAAGAAGAATTCTTTCTCTTCCCATCCTCTCGCTCCCTTACCTCTTTCCTAGCCTCCATTTTCCTGAGGAGCGCCAAGATCTCAGCCTCGAAGTCCACTGTCGGCATGCCCAACCAGTCGCTGAAAGCTTCCAGGTTGCTTGAGGACCAATTCTCCATAGGCACCTTTTCCCTTGAAACCAAGCCAAGACATGACCCCTCTTCCTTATCCTTCTCACCCACTGCAACTTCAATCGGGATCACCCCAGCCTCTTCAAACTCCAACGAAGAGTCGTTTTCCGAAACCATCCTTAGGGGACTGTTATCCTCTCCCAGAGAATCAACAGCAAAAACCACCCCACATCCCTCCGAACCAAGACCAGTCCCACAAAAAGAAGGAGAAGAAGCTGCTCGTGTCCCCAAGGAAGAAACAGAGAAAGAAAAAGAACCAGGATGTCTCGCCGCTTCTTCCATAAGGGCCATGTCGGTGCTTGTGTGAAGTTCCACCGGCGGGGAGAGCTTACGATTCTGGAAATAGTGCCCTCTAGAGGAGAAAGAAGCCCCCAAAAGAGTCGGCTCCTCCGATGGGCTATTCTTAGAATCAGAACTGTAGTGCACGTTAACAGAGCCCTCACCTCCACCTTGGGCCACACAAAGAACAGGAAGTTTATGGGCCTTCATGGCAAGATGACCCACACGACAGGCCTCCTTAGACTTTAAAACTTTTGACCCTTCCAATGGGCCACTACAAAGATGGGCCGCTTTACCTGAGAATCCTTGCACTTGGGCCTCTTTCAAACCCTGAAAGCCCACTTTTTTCAGCCCACCAGCAGCCCCACTTAGGGTTCCCTTACAAGACACCCCACCCACGCGGCGCCCTTTGCAATTAGCTTGCTTCCCATCACCATTACCCTCTACAGCTTTCTGCAGCCCACTGCCTACCATAGCCTTTTCAGAACCATCAACTACTACCAAACCTTTTCCCTCTGACCCCCCATGGGCCCCATCACAAGGCGACACGGCATCTGCCTTCAACTGCTGCAGCGGAACCTGCACCCTCACGCTCTCAACAGCGCGTGTCTCTCCCGTAACTTCACCCCTAACCTCTAGACCAGAAAACCCACAACTCGAAACCTCAGTAGAAAACCATGGTGGTACTTCCCACCACCACCTTCAACATCCCAGGCATCCTTCTCCCATCCAACCTCACTAAAACTCTTGCCCATGGCAAGTGTCGGAGATGAGCTGTGTCTTCATCCACTGCAACAAAACCCCCGCAACTATCCCCAATCTTTTTTAACACCTCCGGACCCCACAAGTGCAGAGGAAGCCCCACCACTCTCACCCACACTTCCTTGGCGTGCTCACCTTTCCGACAACACCCTACCTCCGGGGTCCACCTATCCAAATGCAAAACCGTTCCCTTAAACCTTCTTACACCCCTTGACAACACCATTTCTGCATCAGAGCCATCCTCAAACTCGAACAAGAGTAGGGCACCCCCTAGCAAGAAAATCCTTACTCCCCCTCTCAGAGACCAATTATGGACCTACCCAACTCCTCAACGCAAGCAAATCTGGAGTTGGGTCTAGAAAATCTCCCCATCTCCCTACTAGACAGCTACTCAAATGCTCCATCCTGGGCTGAACCTCCTCCTCCCCAATCTGAATCCAGACTGCTTCATTCACCAAACCATGCTCTTTCTTAACCAAGTCTACAATAGACCCCTTCAGTGGATTCACAGAACTACTACCTATCTCCAAAGACCTTGAGGCAGTTGGGGATGGAAGCTTCATTTCCTTTGAGGAAACTGCTCCGAGAAAGCGAAGCTTCTCGGCCAGGATAGACCATCCCCCAGGGAGACTTCTTCCTTCAGGGAAACTCAAAGTGAACCTTTTAGTCCCCACAGAGCAAACCGAGCAAAGAATGAGTCTCCCTGCCCCATTTGAGCGTAGTTCCAGCCTGAACTCCCTCCCATCTTCCACCCAACCTTTGTTGCACAACTTTTCATCCTCACCCCTACAACAAGCTTCCACACCTTCCAACAAACAACACAAACTCCTTTCCCCAAACCTGATCCACCATAACACACCTCTGCATCTCTCCAAGATTTTCCCTTTCAGTTTCCCTCCAAACACCTCTACTAAGATTTCAAACGACTTGGACCCCACTGCAAAACAGCACCTGCCACCTCTCATCTCTCATCGTATCAAATTGTTGCTAGGTTTCCATGATTTCGCCACCAAGTTGGAACTTTTCAGCAATGTTTTATTTTGAAAACCACAACAGCCTCTCCTCCCCCACGCTCCCCTCTCTCTCACTCTCTCAATCAGCAAACTAACATCTTCATCCTCTCTCTCTCTACGAGCAAACTAACTTCTTCATCCCCTAATCCAAAGAAAAAAATGAGTGAGCTATAAAGAAATAATTGACATGATTAGGAAAGAAATTAGATGTCACATCAGAACAGTGTCTTTAGCAAGGCATTCAGCTTTATCAATGATGATGACTCAACTTTTTTTCATTCCTTTTCCAAAGCAACTCGGCTATTAGAAATTCAAAGTAATAGATGAATAGATGACGGTTTGGCTTCATAAATATGAACAATTGCTTATAATGCTTTCAATACAGCCAGTAGCGCAATCAGAGGGCAAAAAATACATACCCAAACACTGAACGCCGACCACAAGAGAGGAATCAAAGTGCTGCTCAGTTCCATCTGAAATAGGTTTACCACTGAACAGTCAACCTCAATTCACGATCCAGACAGAAGAATTCAAACAACAAGAATATGATCAGAATGAAAGTAGCATACCTTCTGTTTCCATTGTAAATAGTGAGGAACAGGAAGAGGACCAACCATCTTATGCAGGATAGGAGAAGATGAATCTGACCTGTGCAATCCATGCTGTGTTCAGGAGGGCAAAAGATTGATACTTGCTACTGATCATAGGATATGAAACCCAGCAATGTGAAACAACTACATTCCAATTAAATGCATCCAATTCTTTCCAAAATTTGCTATGGTTAATTTATCTGCATTATAACTGTGTTCCATCCTGAACCTCCTACATGCAATCTAGAGTGTGATTTCATTTTTCCACAAGCAGTATTGGGGAGAGAGAGAGAGAGAGAGAGACCAAAAATTGGCTTTTTCATTTGCTCAGAAAGACAACAATCTAATCCTCATGTAAATAATCAATGTTTTAGTTTACAATGAAAGACACAATTATTCCCATTATAGCTACCACAAACAACAGCACAAGGATGACAGAACTAATTGGATGCAAACCCCAAGATTTGAGCATGAAGCCTCATTTTTTCTTGACTCTAACTCTATTAATATGTTACTCAACAATCAAAAAAACCAGGACCCGCCCGTGAAAGAAGTTCCTCGCCAGCATCCTTTCCCATCTTAATCATATCTTCAAGTGCATATGGGCCCTTCCTAGATGTTTCAAGTACTGAAATAAGGAGACAGGGAACAAAAGCAATGTTAAAGACAAATTATTGCGATTATGGAGCATAAGAGATAAACAAAGAAAGTTATATTTTCTAAGTGAGGATATTTTCACCTTTGGTTCCATCAGGGGAAGCCACCAGCCCTTTAAAAATGCAATTCCCATCCTCATCGTGAGAAGCATATCCTGCAATAGGAGTCCGGCAAGAACCATCCAAGGTCTCAAGAAAGGCCCTCTCGCATGCAACAGCTAATCTGGTAACCTCATGATTCAATGATGCCAAATAATTAGCCTGTAAACAAAAAAATCCAGAAAAATAACAATAGCATAAGCCTTAAAAGTTCAGAAGATCTTGCAGAAGCAGCAGAACAATTGCTGCCAGCATATAATAAAGATATATGATTTTCTAGATGGTCAACTTTCAAAAAATGCAAGGTATGGAAGTGTGAAAAGCATGTTTGCGTTAGCAAGTTCGATTCCCTTTGATGCTAGTATTTGTAAAATGTACTTGGGATCTTGTGAAAAGTTTCTTCTGGACTAAATGGAAAACACCATGCATGTGCACATTTTAAATTGCGAGAAGAGAAAAAATTGAGTGCTAAATAAAGATAAGCAGAATAGTAGTAGTAGTAGTTATATAGTTAATAGGCACCTAGCAAAAAGGGAGTGCAACTCAAGTATAGAGAGGAAGTATGCAAAAAGCACCAAGGGACAAAGAAAAAATTAACTCAAACAAATGGAGTTCCCAACAATAAACCCAATGGCGGACAAACTCCCCACCTACTGGCAAGAATTGAAGCAAAAGAATCCGCATCTGCCACTACCCCTATTGAAATGGGCTCACTTTTCTCCAAATTAACTGTAAGGACCAGACACTAACTCGAAACAGTGAAGAACCCACTCCAAGAACAACAAGAAATCACAATCTATCTCATAAAATAGGAGGGGATCATCAGCAAAAAAAAAAAGTGAGACCAACCTCCACTCTCTCCCCCTCTCTTGCAACCACTAATAAACTCACCTACAGTGTTAAAAATGAAACCCCTTAGAGGCTTCTATTACAAAAATAAACAAACAGGGAGAGAGGATCATCCAACCTCAAACCCCTTAAGCTCATCACAAATCCATTAGGGATTCCTTTCACTAACACAGAAAACCTAATGTAGAAGATCAATAACTTAATCTAACCAATCAATTTGGGATCAAAGCTCACCATAATGTACATCATGTACGGATATAAAACATATATGCAAACACACTGCAAATAAGCTACCAGAGCAAAACCCCTGTTAATAAAGTAATAAAGACAAACCAGATATCTATGTTGCAGCTAACAAGAGCTGCCATAATGTCATGGGATTCCGACAACACCTCATGATCAATCTTGAGATTAGACATGCAGGTTGGTGAATGTAACTCACACATCTGACAAAGTGAGACTCACCATCTTATCATCATTACTTCGGCAGGCGATTCCTAT
This sequence comes from Vitis riparia, assembly GCF_004353265.1. NCBI lineage: Eukaryota > Viridiplantae > Streptophyta > Magnoliopsida > Vitales > Vitaceae > Vitis > Vitis riparia. The sequence goes on along the minus strand of NC_048434.1, from coordinate 21,394,696 downwards.
TGCCCCCTGAGCAACAGCTGGAAGCATCTCATCAATTGAAAGAATAGAAGTCACATTTTCTGTCATATTTAGCCGCTTGAGGCCAGCTAATGCCAATAATGTTGCTTGGACCACTCCTTCATTGAGTTTCCTCAACCGTGTCTGGACATTGCCCCGGAAGTTTTCCAGCACCTGGCAAACAAAATGCCAAAAGAAAGAACAATAAGCAACAGAAAGATGTCACTGATCCCAACATCAAACCACCTAAGACAAAGGAAAAATAGCCTACAAGATAAATAAAAATAACCAACAATAAGGACTGCTTGGAGAATCAAAGTCATCTACATGCATGGCCGGCCGCCTGCTAAACTATAAGAATATCAAGAATTAAGCTTTGTTTCTTTATATGAACCTAACTGCCTGCAAACAAAAATCTAAATATAGAAGTACTGGAAAATTGTTTTAAGCCTGCTATTCCTCTATCAGAAATCTAAACAAAGCAGATTCTTTGCATCTTGAAGCAACGGATCTTTGCCATCACTAAGGCTTCAAAAAACAACAATATCCAAACAAGTAGAAGGTGTACATTGTACATTGATTGCAGACTTGCCGAATTACTAATGCATCAGTTACACAGATTAGAAATACATCATAAATTTGGTGTTGTACAATTTTATATTTAGAGGATTTTTTTTTCTTCTGTGAATAAAATCCCCAAATACAATGCTCTGTTGGTAGATGTGTACATACACAGAAAATTCCTCAATTCCACCATGACTTAAAAATGGTTAAACAGCACTTGTATGAAAACACCTAGTAGTTTGTAGTTCATCAACTTTTACTCCATCCAATGGGAATAACGTACCTAAAAGATCCATTGACACCCACTCAGTTTGACTCTGTTGACCAAGTATTGATCAAAATCTATACTAATATCCATAATGTATAGCTTCAGTATAAATTGTCAATTAAGGAGATATATGGCTGAAAATAAGGAGATATATGGCTGAAAATGCAATTAAGCATGGCAGCAACAGCAGAGCAGAAAACAGAAACCAAGCGTTGGAGGTAGTATCTCCAGTAACAGTTCTTAGAATGATGATTTTAAATGCAAGCATGCATGTCTATGCTGTCTCCATATGCTTTGCTGAAGCCCTAAACCTGAGGCTTTCTTCGCTGCTCTCAGCCTTTTTCATTAAGCCCCACTCCCTAAGGGGCCCTCTCTGATACAGAAGGAAATGAAATAATCTCATTACACATGATGCCTCTATTAAAAAAAAAAAGAAAAACTTCCTCTTAGCTAAGTCAATTGGGATGAATAATAGAGACAATACCAGACTCAGTAGAACTAACACAGGCATTGTGCAACTTCATATTCTTCTTCATCCAGAAGAAGTACCATATTGCAAAGGTTACCCATGCATAAAATAAAAGAATCAAATATTTTCTCTTAAATGTTTCCTTTATTGATTACCAGTTAAAGCCTCCCAAGATCATGATTAGCCACATATTTTTACAGGCTATAGCATTACTTGCAGAAACCACTGAGTGCCAGATAAACTAAACAAACAGTAATTATTAAAGGCACATCTTTTCTTGTATTTTCTTTTTCGAGTAAAGAAACATAAATATTGATGAAACAAGTTTTTTATGCTCAATGTTACACAAAACAAATGAAAACAAGGCCAATAAAAAAAAAAAAAATGATCTCATGCAAACAAAAAACTAAATTACATTAGGAGAAGCAAGAAAAGCAACAAAAAACATCAGATAAATGAATGGGCCTTTAAAGCAAACATAGATTTAGTCTTGAATTAATTAAAACAAAAAAAAATTATTGCAATTTGATGAATAGGAAAAACAGAAAAGAAAAATTCTTGATTTTGTCTTACCATCATAGGATCTGCTTTGGTTATTTTTTTTTTTTGGGCCTTACAAAAATAGGTTGAATGTTATTTATCAAACATTTTACTGTTTCCAGAAAACTCCAGATCAGCTTCCTGTTTTAAAATCAAATAATTAATAACCAAAAAAGCAAGCCCCAAATAGGAGATAAATAAATAATAAATAAATAAATAAATAAAAAAACAGAAATACTGCCAGACAAGCCCTTAGCCGAAGTATAGAGGTTAGATTCAAGGAAAAAAGCTAAGTTAGTGTTTGATATATATATATATGCAACTTAAAATGAACTATCTTGTCGCGAAATGAGTAATAAGGACTTTATTGGGCATTGGGCAAACACATGATAATTTCTCTCTCACTATCCAATGAATCAAGTTGCAAAAACGATGCTTGGTAAGTAAAATTATATTTTATTTATCAGATTAAAGACCTTGGTTTATGGGCAATAAAAAATAAACTTATTAAAAAGGCCCCTAATAAGGCACAGGCACAGGAAGCATACAAGGCATATCTAGCTCAAAGAAGAACGAGGAAACTGCCACTAATTTACCATAGACTAACCGATGCTTAAATTATCAACAAGATATAACAATTAAAATCCAAAAGAGAAATAACTTTAAGAAAAGATCATTCATGGCTGACAAAGTCCGATCATTTCTGTCAAAAATTCTTCTTTTCTTCTCTGTCCAAATGGTCCAGAATAAATAGAGAGGGTCATTTTCCAACTGCCTTTCTAATTTGACCCACAAAACTATCATGCCACTCAATTAGCCCATCCAAGGAAGAACCCCAGTCAATCCAAACAAGGAAAACACCAGAGACCATAAATCGGATAACCATTTACAATTAAGAAAAATATGGTCAGCCAGTTCTATCTTTTATTTGCAAAGACAATATTTATTGCAACCACCACCACTTCCTATACTGTATCCATCACTATACCACTAATACCATCATCACCACTGTTGCAGTGTTGCCACTATCACTACTATCAGGACTCCTATTCTCAGTTCTGTCACCACCATTTCTTTAGATACTTGTCAAAGCCATAGGTAGAGAGTGGATCAACTCTCGTGCTAGAACTCCCTTTTCCATAGGTAATGTTTTGTGGCCAAGATTTTGGACTGATGGATGGTGTGGAGTGAGTCATTTAAAGGATTTTCTACTCTCATTTAATCTAGAGGTACAAAAAGATGCTATGGTGACAGACTAGTGGAAGGTAGAGACTGGGACGAATTCTTGGAACCTTGGCTTTAGGTGGAAGCCTTTTGATTGGGAGTTGAAGGGAGTGGAGTTTTTGCTGCTTCTGTTAGCTGTTCCAATGTGTTAATTTTGGAGATAAGCTGGCGTAGAAGGCATCCAAAAAGGGCATCTTAACCCTACTGTAAGTCTTTGTGTCCAAGCAGTGCCTTGTTCTTTTTCCAGCCAGAGAGATTTGGACCTCTAGGGTACCATCTAAGTTGCATTGGCATGAAAACAGAAGTAGTGGTGGTGCAATGTAGAGGCTGCAATTGCAACAATGATAGTGAGGAAGGCAGCATAACAGTGGTGACGGTAACAATAGTGGTGTACAACAATGGTGGTGGTGGTGGCTCTGGTGGTAACAGGGGACAGTGGTAGATGGTGGAAGCAGTCGTATTCAGTGTTGCTGGTGCTATTGGAAGAGGTGGCAGAAACACAATAGGGATGACAGTGATGGTGATGGTGATGGTGGAAGACCAGCATCTTGCTCATTGGTAGCAGCAGTGGTGGCTGGTGTTTACAGCAGTGGATAAACCAATACACATACATTCTAAGCAACCCACCATAGAAGAGTTAGTATGCTAATGAACAAGATCTATTTAAATCATGGACAGGAAAGGCGTGTCAAAGATGATACCATGTGTATAATTCTATCCTTCTCAAACAAATTCAAGAAAAAATATAGAAAAAAACCTGCACTCAATTATTATGCATACTCTAGTTAAACATCTGCATAAAGATATCTACAGAAATTCTTTGATCACAATCCTGCCATAAAATGTATCCTAATGCGTAACACAAAATACTTACATTGAGTGATTTATATCTATGGAGTAGTTGTGACTTTCTCCTGAGTGAAGCAGTGCCAACAATGCTTCCAGCTGGGAGCTCTGATAGAGAAGCTGCAGTTAAGGAAATAAATGCATCTCTGACATCCTCCCGGGGAAGATTGCAAGGTAAAATTGTCTTATCTGGTAAATAGGTAGGAACATCTTTCATTGAGTGGACAGCAATGTCAATATCACCATTTAAGAGTGCCTCGTCTATTTCTTTGGTAAACAAGCCCTTCCCACCTATGTCTGCAAGTGGTTGAGTTAGTATTTTATCACCCGTTGTTTTTATCACTACGATCTGAATGGCCCCTTCTTCAGCTAACTCTGAATGTGCTGCCATGAGTTTATCTCGAGTCTCATAAGCTTGAGCAAGTGCTAGTGGGCTGTCTTACATACAGAAAGGATATAAATAACCAAAAGAAAGTAGAGGGATCCAAAACATCAGGCACAAGATTAGAAAATTCATATAAGATTACCAATATTTTGGACACAGGAAGTTTCTAGGGCATGGCTTATCATAATATTCCTCCAGACTAGTTCAAGTATAACTACAATCTTTTACTGCTTATATATATATATATATATATATATATATATATATATATATATATAAAATTTTATGTCTTCTGCCTTTTCATTTTGCAACTCTTGATAAATGTCACATCAAACATAATAATACATGTGAAAAATACACAGGCGTCATTATTTCACATCAAGTTCTTTTAAATACCAAAAAAAAAAAAAGGGAAAATAAATGAATACGGAAAGAAAGGGCAATGGATAGATTGCAATCTAGCTATGCCACGTACATGACCAGATATCAGAAATGGAACCCTTAGTGTTCTTTTGGATCCACTTCTTATTTTCTGTTTTTGAAATAAAAAAATAGTAGTAATGCTTACATAAGATACAAGAACTCTTAGACACTTAGATTGAAAAAGTAATTATTTTAAAAACTGTTTAAAAGAAATTAAGGTATAAAAAATTTTTACTACCTCAAATTTTAAAACTTCTAAAAGTGATTTTTAAAAACATAAGGTATATGTATATCCTTTGTACAAAATGTTCTACTTTTATACATAAGTTTCCAATTCTAAAAACAAAAAACAGGAAGTATATCCAAACAAACATTTAGTTTAGCATTATTTTTTGCAAATACCTTATCAGGCACCAATAACCCTGTTTCAAATTCATTTTTCTTTAAGGTTGCTATCTCAGTAACCAGTATTGAGCCTTACATGACATAAAGATATATGTGTGCATCTCTCCTCATTATTAAGCTAAAGTGTATTACAAATTCGTAAGAACTGTATTAAAATGTCGTACTCATCACATACACCAGCTCCCAACTTAAATACATAATGATGGACTCCCATCTCAGCTTACATCTAGGTTAGAAGGTAAAGATTCCACTGGTTCATTTCATCTATAAGACTAACAGGGTTTGAAACACATTACATGTTTGAAATTATTATTTCTTTAGAGAGATTCATATCTTAAGGAATAAATTATGTAACCAAGTGCATTCAATTTATGTTCTATATTTTCTATTGAGACGGAAGGAAACAAAAATGCCAATGAAGTAGTTTTGTAAGTAACCTCAAGCATTTCTCTATTTACTTACATATATAACTATTTTTTTTAAAAAAAACCACATATTTGATAAGATCGTGAGGGTCTCTTAGACTCTGACAATGACCATGACAGGAAACCTTCAATATAATAGCATAAATAAGACAAGATGCAGCATAAATTTTCTTGTTTTATGTTCTCTTTTTATTAACTTCTTGATAGGCTCTGTCTTCCAATGCATGCCCCAATTTAGGTGTCCTGTTTATGTGACAATCAAGGTGGCATTATCGACCTCTTGGTTTCACTTTCACATGATCAGAACAAGCATGAATCAGTGCTTTCAATGAGTGGATAATTTAAGAGATGAGCCTATGTCACCAATTTGAGAAGCAACTATTGGAGGGAACCTAAAGGGAGAAGAACAATATGAAAATAATACATGAATTTTTTTATTTTTTATTTTGATAGGTAATACATGAAAGAAAATATGGAGATAGATTCTAAAAATGATTCAACAAAATAGTTAGAGACCATCTCAAAAAGAAAGGAAGCATTAAAAAATGTATGAATTGCTTAATCTAAAATGTTTCATGTTCTATAACATGAAAAATCTTCATAGATTCATCCTGGAAAGTTATTTTAGACGTTTAAGAACTATTTAGGCTGAAGCTATGTTGGGAAGATTGTATATCAAGGTCACAGCTAATAAATGGCCATGCACCATAATGTGTAGGGTACATGGTACACTTGTGTACTAAAGGTCTACACCAAATTGACAAAAAGTATTAGAATACAGTAAATCTTTTAAAGTTCAAGTAGATCTTAATCAGATGTAGGAATTCCCCCTATTAGGATGCTACCCTCATTCCCTCTTACAATCCTACACAACTCTGACAACAGAGAGGAAATGACACTACACATAATGGATGTGGTAACTAATCGACTCATACTTGCTCAAATGTTAAGAAAAATGCTGTATTGATATTTTGTGAGGCTTCACACTTAACGATCTGGTATCTAGTCTTTTACTTATTATCGTGAAGTTTACATAAAAATGTAGCAAGAATAAGTTTCCAAGTTCCAATTCTATCATCTAAGGATTATGAATTAATAATAAGACTCTCAAATATGCTTTTACAACCAAACTATAGTTCTACCAAACCCTAATAATTCAAGTTATACATTTTTCATTATCACCAGCACCATAGATTTTATAAGACAAAGCAATAGCAACTAAACTTCCACTATCAAGTGTTTTAACATCCCAACCAACCTTCCTTTTTTCCTTTGTCATATGAAGTTTACAAGGATGTATTTTCTTCAAATTATACACATTTGTCATTTCCAACCTTCCATTTTACTTTCCAAATTGCAGCTATCATTTTACAGAAACTATGAGTCAAACATTAAGAACCAAATCACCTAGACTTCGATCCATAAGATCCAATATTTCATAATAAGAATGAGATAATAGTTTCCCTTTCATCTGCTAACTAGAATGGCAATGCAAATGAAAAAAATCTACTAGAAATTGGCCCAATCATGATTGGATATGGAAAATAAAGCCCAAATCACAACAAATTGCACCAACCCAGTTGGTTAATAACCTCAGAAAGAGGAACCATCTTTTGCAGAAAAAAAAAAATCATAAAAATTAAAACACAAACAACATGAATAATTGATGGAGTTGAGCAAAACTAAAGCGACATTTTGAGATGTAAAAGCAAACCCAGAAAGAGGAATTGAGCAAAGCGGGAAACAGAGCAATAACATTCACCTTCCTCTCGTGCCTATCCGTACGAGAGCGACTTTTGTTTTCTGGGTTTCTTGTTCAACCGCAATTGAGGCCCTTATGACCATCTTCTTCCTTGTGAGGTGGGTTGTCCTGAAGGCAGGCACAGAGAAACCCAGAGCTGAGACTGACCCACTACAGAAATTTACAGTAGAAGAAGATGGGCACCTGGAGAGAGGCAGGGCCTCCATTGTTGAAACGAAGGAGGAGGGAAGAAGAAGCAGAGCACAAGGGTTTTGGCTTGAAGGGAAGGGAACAGTATTATTACTCAGCTGTTGGGGTTGATGGATAACATTTTATATTTTTGACCAATCACAAAGCATCCAGGGGGGAACCCATTACCTTCTGTCATGTACCAATTATAAATAAATAAATGAAAACCTAAAATATTTACTTTGGGTTCCACTTGCCCCTACTTTCTTTGAATTTTTCTTATTTGGCAGAAAATAAATCTTTGAAATACATATTTCAAAACTTAAATTGTTTTGGACACAAAATGTAATTTTAAAATAAATCATTTTAAAAATCTATTTCAAGTTTAATATTTGTAAATTTATAATTTTAACTTTTTTAATTGATATTCTACTCATTAAATATTTATTATTTGTTAGTTGTTGTAAATTTTGTCGTTGGTTAAATATCTTGATTTACCCATTGTTGTTCGCGCAATCAACACCCCGATATTTGGATTCTATGCAAAATCATAAGGATTTGTGTATAAAAGATTTTTCATTATATAATTGAAAATAGTTGGTTTTGGATTAACATGTATGTTATGATTTATGACTCAGTAATTTATGACTAGGTAATTTTAAATAACATTAATTTGAAAAAAAATATAAAAATCACTTTCATTAAAAACACACATAAAAAGAAAATATTAAAAAAAAAAAAAGTCATCTTGATTCCTCCTACAAATATATAATTAAAGTTCATTAAAAAATTTCAAATAAAAGATTTATATTTAAGAGTGATTTTTTTTCTTAAAATAGATTTATTAATATTGTTATCTGTGACCAAAATTTATTTGAAAATGATTTTTATAAAAGCTTTTTAAGATTGTTTTGTATTTTCATTTAATATTTGAATGATATTTTTCATTTTCATTTTTAGAAAAATGAATCCAAAAATGGAAACGTAAAAACATCTTGGTATTTTAATGAAACGAATTAAATAAAAATGAAAATAAAACCAAAAGAACACAAATATTAAAAAAAAATATTAATAAAAGTAAAACATTATTTATGTTATAAATATGAGATTTTGTACCACCATAATAACTTATGGATGATCATCCATAAATATCTTGTATAACTCTCTATAAAAGGGAGAGACCCCTAATGAATTTAATAGAGTTTTCCTGTACATTCTATTTTCTTCTTGCATTCTAATTTCTCTTTCTTATTTTCTTATCCTTCTACTTTATAATTTTATAACACGTTATCAGCACAAATAGTCTCTACAAAAGAAATAAGAAAGCATGAATAGTCTCTACAAAAGAAATAAGAAAAACGTTCTTCTCTTTAGAGAAATAGAAAGACGTTTTTCCCTTTAGAGAAATAGAAAAATTTTCTCTCTTCTTTCTCATAAAAAGGTATGTGATAAACTTATATCATGATTTTCTATTTTATTACCTTTTGATCTCTATTTTCATATATTTTATTTGAATACATAAATATGTATAATCCCTATAACTAGAAGTTATGGGGTAAATTATAAATTATAGTGTATATTCATAACCAGAAGTTATGAAAAATATGTACAATCCCTATAATCATAAATTATAAATTATAGGGTAAATTCATAACCAGAAGTTATGAAAAATATGTACAATCCCTATAATCATAAATTATAAATTATAAGGTAAATTCATAATCAGAAGTTATGAAAAATATGTGCAATCCCTATAACCAAAAGTTATATGGAAAATTATAAAATTACAAATACATGACCAGGAGTTATGTATATGATCTTTAATTATTTATTTTTAATTATACGGTATAACTAGAAGTTATACCAAACAATATTATAGCTAGAAACTATAAAATAAATAAATAAATAAATAAATAAATAAATAAATGTTCATAGCCTGAAATTATGTACAAATCTACATAATGAAAGTTCATAACCCGAAGCTATGCACAAATCTAGCTAATGAATAGTTCATAGCCTGAAACTATATACAAATTTATATAAAAAAATAGTTCATAGCCTGAAGCTATGTACAAATTTAAATATTTTCTTGTTCTGAGAAAATAATCATGGCTTGAAGCTATGAAAGATATTAACTTTTAATTTCTTTAATTTATTTTCATTATATTGTGTAACTAGAAGTTATACATAAATAGTTCATAGCCTAAAACTATGTACAAATTTGAATATTTTCTTATATTGACAAAATAATCATAACTCAAAGTTATGAAAAATATTAGATTTAATTTTTATTTCGTACTCATTTATTTTTCACAACAGAAATTATAGAAAACAATTTTTATTAACAATTGTTTCATAACTAGAAGTTATGCATACAATTTCTAATTCTCTTGTATAACCAGAAGTTATTCAAAACAAAATTGTCAATGAATCTTGGAGCTATGATCAAAGAAGGAAATCAAGCATCTTTGCAGGATCGCGCAAAAACACTTATTTTCCTTCGTCATCTCCATGAAGGTTTAACAAAAATGAGCTTTTGATGAGAAATCACAAGTCTCGTCCAACTAGATTTTAATCATTCCCTGAAGTGAATGCAATATTGTCCCAAAAACAAGATTTAAATTCTTTTCTTTATTTATACTTGAAGATACATGGATCTCTCTCATACCTTGATCCATTACTACAATTAGTCTAATTATTGAAATACTTCCTAGTTATTTCATGTATAAATTGCTCCACACTTACAAAATCAAATGTATGAGATACTTACGAAATATATAACTTTAAATTTTCTTTTCATATTTGTTTTATTCTGTTATATATGCTCTCATTACTTTTACACAACTTATTAAGTTAAGTTATCATCGATGACTAATACTTTTCCATTGATCTTAACTTTTTCTCTATGATAATATTTATTCAACTCTATAAAGATGAAGTCTTTATGACAATGTCTTATGACTTGCTACTTTGATGAAACTCTTGTCTTATTAATTGCACAATATCGATGACAAATCATGTTAATACTATATAAGGTGATAGAAACCTAATTAAAGGCTCCAGAAGAGCTTATACTATGTCACTAGTAGTATTTGATTCCATGTGAATGACACTTTATACGACGATAGATCTAGAAGAATCTTGTAAGACCAACTTGGTCCCCTAGGGTAAAAGGTCATATGAATGTACATTATAAAACCAGAAGTTTTTATTGAGTGACTAGTCTACCTATATACTTAAAAGGTAGAATGACATGTTGTGTAGATTATCATTTTAATAAGACAATTTTCCCACCGTTAAGGGGAGAAGAGTTAGTTTCAGAAGAACGACGTGAAATTATTTAGAATGCATTGACTTTGACTCATCTTGATCCTCATACAAATCAATGTGAACTAGAAGTTCAAAGGATCATTCATTTACAAAATCTTGCAAATAAATTACAAGATGCATTCATTGATACAAAGAAAGTGACAAAGTCATATATCTCGGCTGCAAATACTCCAGCACGGATTGATGTCCCTATAGGACAGTTAACAAACTAATCTAAGATACGCCTGAAGCGTGGTAGACTTGTCGGCTCAAAGGATGTAACTTCCCGGAAGAAGAGAACCCAAGAAAAACTTGTCACTCTATAAGAGACCATCAAAATGACTGATCAATTTAAAATTGATAAATCTATAGCCCTAGAAGAGACACAAATAATACAAGAAGCCCTTGAAGAGACACATATATTGAACAAGAAGCCCTTGAAGAGGCACATATTGAATGAGAAGCCCTTAAAGAGGCATAGGTACCTGAAAATTGTGAGATCTCAGTAAGTTATGCATACATGGGAGAAAAATGGGATCAAAATAATATTATTTTCTCTTTCCAAGTGGTCTCCATAAGAAATGATGAAGATCTTAAACCACGAAATGTGGAAGAATGCCGACATAGAAATGATTGGCCAAAATGGAAAGAAGTTACATAGACAAAGTTAAACTCATTAACAAAATGAGAAGTTTTTGGACCTATAGTCCAAACACCTGAAGATGTAAAGCCTGTTGGGTACAAATGGGTATTTGTACGAAAACGCAATGAGAATAATGAGATCATAAGATATAAAGTGCGATTAGTAGCACAAGATTTCTCGCAGAAACCTAGTATTGATTATGAGGAAACATTTTCTCCCATCATGGATGTAATCACATTTCGTTTCTTAATTAATTTGGTAGTCCCAAAAGGACTAGATATGCGTCTCATGAATGTTATTACAACATATTTATATGAATCCATGAATAATGATATATACATGAAAATCCCTGAAAGATTTAAATTGCCTGAAGCAAATTGTACAAAGCCTTGTAACATGTACTCAATCAAGTTACAACGATCTTTGCATGGATTAAAGCAATCTGGATGCATGTGGTACAATCGACTTAGCGAATACTTGCTAAAAAAAGGGTATGTGAATAACTTTATATATCAATGCATCTTCATTAAGAAATCAGAAATCGAATTTGTAATTATTGTAGTGTATGTTGATGACTTAAATCTTGTTGGAACTCCCGAAGAGCTCATAAGAACAACAAATTACTTGAAAAAACAATTTGAGATGAAAGATCTTGGAAAAACAAAATTTCATCTCGACTTGTAGATCGAGTATTTTCAAAATGGAGTTTTAATACATCAATCAACATACATTAAGAAAGTTTTGAAGTATTTTTATATGGATAAAGCGCATCCTTTAAGTTCTCTAATGGTTGTCCAATCACTTGATGTGAAAAAGGACCCATTTCGTCCTTGCGAAAAAGGATGAAGAATTACTTGGCCTTGAAGTATCATATCTTAGTGCTATTGGTGCACTTATATATCTTGCCAATTGTATACGTCCAAACATTCTTTTTTTTTTGTCAATTTATTAGCAAGATATAGTTCCGCTTCAACTCGAAGACATTGGAATGGTATCAAACATATATTGTATTATCTTTGCAGAACTACTAGTATGAGTTTATTTTACTCAAGAGAATCAAAATAACAATTGCTTCGATATGCAGATGCATAATATTTTTCAGATCCATATAAAGGTAAGTCACAAACATGGTATGTGTGTTAATTACAGTGATACTGCTATCTCATGGAGATCTATCAAACAAACAATGGTAGTCACATCATCAAATCATTCATAAATTCTTGCAATTCATGAAGCAAGTCATGTATGACTAAGGTCAATGATCCAACATATTCAAGAAACATGTGGACTACCTTCCATCAGAGGCAATGTAACCAAGTTACATGAAGATAATGTTGCTTGTATTGCACAAATTAAAGGAGGATTCATAAAAGGTGACAAAACTAAGCATATTTCTCATAAATTCTTTTCTACTCATGAGCTCCAAAAGAAAGGTGAGACCGACGTTTAACAGATTCGGTCATGCAATAATCTAGCAGATCTATTCACAAAGGCGTTACCTTCGACCGCATTGAAAAAGTTAAGGTATGACTTTGGAATGTGAAGATTGAGAGATCTACCATTTGAAATGTTGAAGAAATCATAATCATGTTTACATGAGGGAGAGGATGATAATATGGATATACTGCACTCTTTTTCCCTTCGTCCAAGTTTTATTCCATTGGGAAGGTTTTTAACGAGGCAATTATAGTAATTTAAAAGAATATTGTACTCTTTTTCCTTCACTAGGGCTTTTCCTAATAAGGTTTTAATGAGACATATTCTTATAATCATCCAACGAGGAGTGTTATAAAATATGAGATTCTATACCACTATGGTAACTTATGCATGATCATTCATAAATATATTGTGTAACTTTCTATAAAAGGGAAATACCTCTAATGAATTTTAATAGAGTTTTCCCGTGCATTCTATTATCTTCTTACATTCTAATTTCTCTTTCTTATTTTCTTCTCCTTCCACTTTATAATTTTACAACAATTTCATATTATTTGAAATCAAATATTAAGCGATATAAACACTTAACGATCGAAATTTGATATTTTTGCGATCCATTTCCAAAAGAATATTCATTTGAAATTTAAGAAAATAATCTCACTTTTTTTTTTTTTGTCATTTAAAAAAAAATTATTTATATATGATCCCACGGTTTGTTTGCCTCCAACTGTCCCGCTAAATCTGCGAAACGTGTCCATCCACCCCACTCCGCCATGCAGGCGGCCTTTTTCTTCTGATTGCTGGTCACCTCTCCGTTCTAGGGTTTGCAAAGCAAGGCAGAAAATGGAGAGCGATGCAGGGCAGTGGTCCCATCTCCCGAAGGATCTGCTAGCGAAGATCGCCGAACGCCTCGACACCCGCATCGATTTTCTCCATTTCCGCGGCGTCTGCTCTCCATGGATGTCGTCCGTTTCCCCTACCTTTCCTAGCAAAAACCCTCTTTTGTCTCTGAAACTCCCGTACCCCATTGCCTCCAATGCCAACCTCAACATCAGTGACCCCGACACCTGCAACCCTCGCGGCTCCTTTTCCCTCATCGAGTCCACTCTCTTTTATCTTCAACCACTCCGCCAAACCCCAGATTCCAAAGAGGCCCTGTTGGTTAAGTTGGAGGAGCCTAAACCAGGGAAAGTCCGTCTTCTGGACACCCTCTCCAGATGCGCCATCCAGCATCTGCCCAAAAATTTCCCCAAGGTTCTCAATACCCTCAACTTTCGAGTCCGTGAAGTTGGTAAAGCTTATGGTCTTCGTTTCTTTGATGTTCGGGGTAAGCCTATTACTAGCTTTGAGTTCAAATCTATTTTGATCAAGAAAGTAATTATGTTCTCGAAGGGTGATGAGTATGGTTTGATGATGATTCATATTAGAGGGAGGCTGGCTCTATGGAGATTGGGGGAGGAGAAATGGAGTTTGATAGATGATGGGGCAGAGAAATCTCATTTTGACGATGTTATATACTATAAGGGGAGATTCTATGCTATTGATTATAAAGGAAGAATCGTGGTGATTGATGCTGACTCTCTGAAAGCCACAGAGCTTGCGTCTCCGGTGCATGGTAGCAGGGGTACTCACAAGCATTTTGTGGAGTCATTTGGGGAACTGTTTTTGGTTGATAAGTACCTAGATGATGAACTTCAAATCTTTTGTAATGATTATAGCGACATAGTTGCTGATGTCCCGGATTATCCTGTTCATTTCGAGGTCTTTAAGTTCATTGAGGAGGAGCAGAAGTGGGATTGGGTAAGCGACATTGGCGACAGAGTGTTGTTTGTGGGCGATGACCGCACCTTTTCTCTCTCGTCTACCGACTTCCCTGGATTCAAGGGGAACTGCGTTTATTTCACCGAAGACTGTTTCTGTGAAGAAGATGATGATCGTCCCGGGTTTGATGCTGGCATATTCGATTTAGAGGAGCGCATTGCTGGGCCACTATCAGCTTTCCCAGGGTATTCTAAGATCTTTTGGCCACCCCCAGCTTGGCTCAGGCCACGCCCGCCTGCACAAAGAAGCTAAATGCAAGTATGGACTATTCTAGTTTTAAAATCTCACTGGTTTTCTCCATTTCTAACAGGATTCTTGTTGTTGATTTTCCACTGGCACTGAGAATAGCCTAAACCTGTTTGTAGTTGTATTCAATTTGGTAAAGGGTGACTTGTAGACCTTTTATTTTGTCATATATCTATACATCTGCTCTATAGAGCATAATATCTCATTGAAATCATGTATACTTTTCAGTTTCTTTGTGTATATTTATACAAAATGTCCCCTGACTTGTCTTCCTGAATTGGACACTAAGTAATCGAACCAAGGCTTGCATGAAATTTAAATAAGGATATGCAGAACATTATCAAGATTTTGCACTTGTGATATGAATGCATTTGTTGCCATGGTTTAGAGGATATAATATCTCCTCTCTCTTTTTTGATCCTTGCAGGTGAGGTTTTGAAAGATTTTCTGTTTATATGAAATGGTAAGCAGCTCCATATTGAAGAAACAACTGTTTTTTTATTCTATAACTAAGCATTCTTGTCTGGATATGATCTTTGCAGGTAAGCTGTCAAAAGGGTATTTTGCAGTTGTAGATATGGAATGCAGTGGGTAGCATTAAGCTTTAGTTCTTTTTTGGGCTTTGGTTTCAGCTAAGTAGATGGTGCTTCTGAATTTCTGGAGTTTTTGGATACTATAATGATTTCTTTAGTTCAACTTTTAAGGATCTATTTCTTGGGTGACTGGATTGTGCTTCTGAATCTTTTAAGGCCTGGGATGTTATGCTTGGTTTCTTAGTATTAGACTGAAATTTCCTATGATTTTGAACTCTCAAGAGTGGCAGACACAAGGTCTAAAGAATGAACATGGAGGAGTAGATGACATGACTTTGTCAGGCATCTAGTTCTCCTGTCCCATTGTCGTGAAGGAACAGATTTTAATCTATTCTCCATGGAGAAGAGTTGCTTTGTCGTTATGGGTGCCAGTAATTGAAAACAAAGAGACATCTAAAAAAATTAGTTGATTAAAAGGGATGAAATGATTTCAAATTTGTAAATCTATTTTTTTCGATATTGGAACTCATTTTTGAAATAAATGTTATAAATCGGGAGTTATTTCACCCCTTTTAATCAATGTGTGAGTTAATAGTTTCAAAACCATAAATATGGAGAGATAAGTGAGTGAAAAAAAATTTAGAGTGCATTTGATAGCGGTTGTTTTAGAAAAGTCGGAAACACTTCTTAAAATCACTATTGCATGCATTCTTAAATTAAAAAAAGTTTTATAACAAAAAAAATTGTGAGGGAGAAAAATAACAAAATGAAATATGATAGGTAATAATGGATAAGGTAAAATGTAAACAAAATCTAATAGATTGTAAGAACATTTGTGGGATAATATAATTTTTTTAAAATAAATTTAAATTTTGAAAATTACAAATATAATTTAACTTGTCTATTTTATAAAATGGCAGTATATTTAATATGACATTTATGGAGATTTTGAAATCTAATCATGGTAAAGAAATATATTTTTGAATAAAATAATTTTCATCTTTGAAATTTTTTACATATGAGAAAACATATTAAAAATCAAAACAAAGATATTGTTGGGGAAGTGTTTTAGAAAATGGTTTTCTATAATGGTTTTTAAAAACTATTTTATAATATTTGTAAAACAAGTATTTTTACTGATTTTTTATTTTATTTTTAAGTATTTTTTTAAAATAAATATTATCGTTGTACTTTTTTAATTATTTTTTTATATTTATATAATTATTTTTTACAATAAATAAGTGAAGTCTACAAAAACTAACTAATATATTTTATTAAAAATGTCTTATTTTATATTTTTAAGATAAAAAATTTATTTTGTAATTATTTTTAAAAATAATTTCAAAAAACAGTTTTTAAAAACCGATAATCAATGTTTTATAAAATAAAAATTTATTTAAAAACTTAAAATATTTCAAAATTTAAAATAAATTTTATGTTTAATATTTTATTTTTAATTAGCACAATCAACATCCCCAATATTTAGATTCCATGAAAAAAAAAGACATAAGGGTTTGTACTTGAAAGTTTTTTCGATTTATATATATATCTTCGAAAATAGTGAGTTCCGAGTTGACATATATGTTATGACTTATGACTTGTTAATTTGAAATAACATTAATTTGAAAAAAATATATATATAAAAAAGTTTTCGTTAAAAACACAAATAGAAAGAAAAGATTAAAAAAAATAAATCATCTTGATTCCTCCTAAAAAAACATATGATTAAAGTTCGTTAAAAATTTTCAAATAAAAGATTTATATTTAAGAGTTATTTTTTTTCTTAAAATAGATTTATTAATATAATTATCTGTGACCAAATTTATTTGAAAAAGATTTTTATAAAAGCTTTTTAAGATTGTTTTGTATTTTTATTTAATATTTGAATGATATTTTTCATTTTCATTTTTAGAAAAATGAATTCAAAAATGGAAACGTGGAAACATCAAATTGGTATTTTAATGAAAAAAATTAAATAAAAATGTATTTATATATGATCCAACTGTTTGCCTGCCTCACTGTCCCCCTAAATCTGCCGAAACGTGTCCATCCACCCCACGCCACCATGCAGGCGGCCTTTTTCTTCTGTTCGCCGGTCACCTCTCCGTTCTAAGGTTTGCAAAGAAGGCAGAAAATGGAGAGCGATGCAGGGCAGTGGTCCCATCTCCCGAAGGATCTGCTAGCGAAGATCGCCGGACGCCTCGACACCCGCATCGATTTTCTCCGTTTCCGCAGCGTCTGCTCTTCATGGATGTCGTCCGTTTCCCCTACCTTTCCCAGCAAAAACCCTCTCTTGTCTCTGAAACTCCCGTACCCCATTGACTCCATTGCAAACCTCAACATCAGTGACCCCGACACCCGCAACCCTCGCGTCTCCTTTTCCCTCATCGAGTCCACTCTCTATTATCTTCAACCACTCCGCCAAACCCCAGATTCCAAAGAGGCCCTGTTGATTAAGTTGAAGGAGCCTAAACCAGGGAAAGTCCGTCTTATGGACACCCTCTCCAGACGCCCCATCCAGCATCTGCCCAAAAATTTCCCCAAGGTTCTCAACACGCTTGACTTTCGAGTCCGTGAAGTTGGTAAAACTTATGGTCTTCGTTTGTTTGATGTTCGGGGTAAGCCTATTACTAGGTTTGAGTTCAAATCTATTTTGATCACGAAAGTAATTATGTTCTCGAAGGGTGATGAGTATGGTTTGATGATGATTCATATTAGAGGGGGGCTGGCTCTATGGAGATTGGGGGAGAAGAAATGGAGTTTGATAGATGATGGAGCAGAGAAATCTCATTTTGACGATGTTATATACTATAAGGGGAGATTCTATGCTATTGATTATATAGGAAGAATCGTGGTGATTGATGCTGACTCTCTGAAAGCCACAGAGCTTGCGTCTCCGGTGCATGGGAGCAGGGGTAATCACAGGCATTTTGTGGAGTCATTTGGGGAACTGTTTTTGGTTGATAAGTACGTAGAAACCTTTTGTAATAATTATAGCGACATAGTTTCTGTTGTCCCGGATTATCCTGTTCATTTTGAGGTCTTTAAGTTCATTGAGGAGGAGCAGAAGTGGGATTGGGTAAGCGACATTGGCGACCGAGTGTTGTTTGTGGATGATGACCGCACCTTTTCTCTCTCGTCTACTGACTTCCCTTGATTCAAGGGGAACTGCGTTTATTTCACCGAATACTGTTTCTGTGAAGAAGATGATGATCGTCCCGGGTTCGATGCTGGCATATTCGATTTAGAGCAGCGCATTGCTAGGCCACTATCGGCTTTCCCAGGGTATTCTAAGATCTTTTGGCCACCCCCAGCTTGGCTCAGGGCACAAAGAAGCTCAATGCAAGTATGGACTATTCTAGTTTTAAAATCTCACTGGTTTTCTCCATTTCTAACAGGATTCCTGTTGTTGATTTTCCATTGGCACTGAGAATAGCCTAAACAGGGTGGCTTGTAGACCTTTTATTTTGTCATATATCTATATATATCTGCTATATAGAGCATAATATCTCATTGAAATCATGTATGCTTTTCAGTTTCTTTGTGCATATTTATACAAAATGTCCCCTGACTTGTCTTCCTGAATTGGACACTAAGTAATCGAACCAAGGCTTGCATGAAATTTAAATATGGATATGCAGAACATTATCAAGATCTAGCACTTGTGACATGAATGCATTTGTTGCCATGGTTTAGAGGATCTAATATCTCCTCTTTTTCTTTTTTCTTTTTTTGATCCTTGCAGGTGAGGTTTTGAAAGATTTTCTGTTTATATCAAAAGGTAAGCAGCTTCATATTGAAGAAAGAACTGTTTTTTTATTCTATAACTAAGCATTCTTGTCTGGATATGATCTTTGCAGGTAAGTTGTCAAAAGGGTATTTCGCAGATGTTATGGAATGCAGTGTGTAGCATTAAGCTTTAGTTCTTAGATGGTGCTTCTGATCTGGAGTTTTTTTGGATATTATAATGGTTTCTTTGGTTCAACTTTTAAGCATATATATATTGGGTGAAAGGATTGTGCTTCTGAATCTTTAAGGCATGGGATATTATGCTTGGTTTCTTAGTATTAGACTGTAATTTCCTATGATTTTTAACTCTCAAAGAGTTGCAGACACAAGGTCTAAAGAATGAACATGGAGAAGTAGATGACATGAATTTGTTTCCCTGTCATCGTAACTGAAAAGGTAAAAGTAAAATTTCAAAAGCTTTTTTGATAGCCACCTTTTGAAAAAGTTACGCTTTTGCTTATTAAGTTATATCCTCTAAATGCATCTTAAGTCTTAAGAAACAAGCTTTTTATAAGAAAAGTTGGATTGCTAGGATGACTAGTTTCAAATGGAGAAGATTTTTTTTTTTTTTTTTAAATTTAAATGAGAATTTTATTTATTTTAAAATATAATAATATATTTAAATGGTTTTTGTAAATCTAAAAATGTAAACAAAATCTAATTGAGTGTAAGAAGAACATTTGTGGGATAATATAATTTTTTTAAAATAGTTTTTAATTTTGAAAATTATAAATATAATTTAACTTGTTTATTTTAAAAAAATGATAGTATATTTAAAGTATATTTGTTAATAATTTTAGAAAGTATTTTTAGTTTTTTTATTATTTGAAATATTAAAATTTTGAACTGTTATTAATAAAAATTAAAAATATTTTTTAAAATCATTATGAAACACTATTGTGAAATTTAATCAAGATAAAAGAATATATTTTAGAATAAAATAATTTTCATCTTTGAAAATTTTAAAATAATTTTCATGTTAGAAAAGGTATTGAAAATTGAAGTAAAGATTTTGTTTGGGAAGTGTTTTAGAAAATTGTTTTTAATAATTGTTTTTAAAAATTATATTATAATATTTGTAAAACAAGATTTTTTACAATTTCTTATTTTAAAAAAATAAACCTTGCATTTTATTTTCAATCATTTTTTATATATGTATAATTATTTTTTACTATAAGTGAAGTCAACTAAAATTAGCCAATATATTTTATTAAAAAAATGCCTTATTTTATGTTTTTGAGATTAAAAATTGTTTTCTAATTATTTAGCTTTATTTGGTAATTATTTTTTAGAATATTTTTTTAAAATTGTTATTTAATAATTTATAAAATAAAATTTTATTTAAAAAATTAAAATAATTTTATTATTTTTAAATATATTTTAAAAATGATTTTTATGTTTAAGCATATGTTTGTATAATTATTTTTAAAACAACCCTTAAAAAACATTATTCATGAAATGATAAGGATCCAGTCAGCATATAAAGAGCCAAGTCTGGGTCTGGAGAGCGAAGATATGAACTGAACTGAATTCATCTTCAAGGTCGAATTCGAGTGTGAAGGGTGAGGTATTTCTGTGCAAAAGGTAAAGTTGACTGCTGATTTTCATTCAATTAGATTTTCCCTTTCTATCTGCAACCCATCTTCTTCCAATCTCCCAACCTTTAATTTAATTTGTTATTATTATCATTGATAGTTTGAAGATGGTATTCTTGCTCTGGTCTCGCCCTTCTCCTCAGAAACAGAAGGCTTGCCTTGAAAAGTAGAACATACTCTCTCTGTAACTTTGATTCTTCTTCCACAGTTGGTTGAATGAATGAATACCCGTTATCATTATATTTATGTCTGATACGCATATACATCATTAGGTCTGGTGGCATCAACTATGATTCCAAGTACAAAGGATTTACTACCAAGCCAGCGTCTCAGCTCAAAGAAGACAAGGAGCTCTCAGAAGCTGGATTTTTTGTCAACCATGCTCGCATTTTAGTGGGTTCGGGTCTTGATACCTATGAGAAGGGCAAGGTTGCTCTTGAGAACTGGAGGTTTCTACCCTTACATCTTCTTAGTTACCCAGAAGCTCTTTTTCAGAGGAAGACTCTGATTGTAAGGTTGATTTTGACTTGCAGGCATTTTGCATTTGACTGGGCGTTTGTCGACCCAACAACTCCGATTCGAAAAGGGGTGAAGTTTTGCGTTTGTACCAAAACGTTCCTTCCATGGACGATGATGCCTCTTGAGGTAGTGTATGTGGATGAAAAGAAAAATGCTAACAAGGCCATTGCCTCATTTGGGTTCGGCAGTGGCACCCTTCATGGTCACCTCCTGGTTAGTGCCTCCTTGCTGATTGAAATATTATCCGTTTTCATTGTTTTGAAATAGAAATCACAGACGTGGTTAGACCCCCTTGATTTGCCAGAACAAAATGTCTTCTGATATTATTGTTTGGTGAATAAACCCCTTTTTTTTTTTGGGAATCAAATTTTGCTGTATTTTGTTCTATTATAAGGAATAGAAACCAGAAATAGAACAAAACACGGCAAAGTTTGATTCCCGAAAACAAGGGGTTTATTTACCAAAATGAGTATACTCATTTCTTATTTTTTCTCTTATCTTTTTGGCAAAGCAAGGAGTTAAAATGGCATCATCTTAAATGTTGACTATCTCATGCTGTAGTTATATTTTCATGCGACATGAATGGTTTTGTTATGTAATTGATTGGTGTTGTGGATGTTTTGTTATGAACATGTGTGGCTATTTGTATCATTTTATGTTTATGTTCCTATGGTAATTCTAGTTAGACTGGTGGAAAATGTCTGGATGCATATCTCTGACCCGTTTTTCGATTTGGTTCCATCAAGCAGTGTTGTGCTAAGAATTAGCAGGCCCCCTTCCTTGCACCAACCGACCTTCTAAGAAGCCGGTGCTTATTCATAAACGGTTGGCATCAATTAAGAGCTAGCCATAGAATAATCACAGAACTTATTAAATCTCAGTTTGATCCATAAAATCAACTCATATAGATTTCCGCTTTTTAATTTCCTTGGGCATGACGGTAAGATTATAGTCAACCACTTGCTAATTATTTTTTGCAGTCTGCTTTCTGTGGCATAGCTGTTTCTTTCCAATTTCATTCCTTCTCTTTACTTCCTTTTTCTGTTGGACCTTAACAAATCAAAGTTAGCTTGCTTATTATTGAATGACTTGTCGTAATTTGGAACTTGGTTAGTAGAAATCTCTATTTATTGTTTGATGCAGCTCTGAGCTCATACGTCTATAAATTCAAAACTCTGTAATCTGGCACTGATGAGTGTATTTGTTTGATATTAGAGATTATCCATGAGGAAGATGAGCCCAGATAACCTCTTTCATGATTGTATTGTTTGATCTGCTTAGCCCATATAAAATGGGTAGAAACCCTAGTTGAACTTAGAAAAGGAAGCCAAACCAATGACCTTCTTGCTTCCTCAACCAAAACAATGAAATTAAAGAAAATGATTAGAATCTTCTAACCTGATCCTTATTGACTATGCAGGATAAATTTGAATCCTGCTTTCTGGAGTAGGCCTGTTCAGTCATGTTACATATGCAATGCATTTACATATGGTTATGTAATTGTTCCCTGTTGGATGCAATTTCTCATATGCGCTGGTTGCTAGATTCTGGCAAGAGAATAAAAGTCATTCATGGCGTACTAAATGCAGAGGCTCCTGATGGCACTTAACTTTTTAGCTTAGATGGATGGATTTATTCTGTTGCATTGGTTCACTTGGTTGCACCCTTCTGTCAATTCAAGTAGGGCATGAAAGACTTAGGTGCTAAAAGCCTTTTTTTTTTCTTTTTCTGGCATTGCTATAGTTGAGCAATCGTAAATCTGCCAAAATTTTTATATAATATCAATTAATTATAACCTTAAACACAATAATACAGTTACAGTTTTTCCTTATATCTGCATAATTCTGACATGTCAATCACAAACTTTCAGCAGGAAGTTTAATAGTGAGTTTCCTATGCTTTCTCTTTTTAGGATAAAATCAAACTTCTCCTTTCACATGGATTCATTTTATCTGCTTGTTTAGTCTTTTCAACTTTGGCGCATGGTTTTTTCTTCCCTGAAACGGTTAAATCATGATGTGTGCTAATATTACATGGGATTTTGTTGAAAACAGGCTGGGGAAGAGCGTTTTTCAATTGAGCTGGATGAGAACGACCAGGTCTGGTATGAAGTACTTTCCTTCTCCAAGCCTGGCAACATCCTATCAGTTCTCGGGTACCCATATGTACAATCTATGCAAAAGCGGTTTACACTTCTCTCTACCAATGCAGTTCTGAAACATTTGTCAGCCTAAGAACTCCATGGTATTTATAAATATTACACATGTTTCTTTTCCTGTTTTTATGAACACTTTATTTGGATGGTCTGAAAGATCTAATAAAAAATGGATTTTTTTTTTTTTTGGTGCAAGTTTCATTCATGACTAGCCTATCCTTAAGATGTACTATATCCTTCGCTTCATTTTATGTTTTGTTTTGTTGGGAGATCGGGGAATGTCTCCTTATATTATACCTGGATTGAACACCCCTTCTAGGGGGTTATTATTATAATTGTTTTTATCTACAAGAAAATGGCTCTGCTCTCTTTTTACTATTTTCAAATGCAAGCACCTTAGTTTTAGGAAATATTTTTGCTTGAAATTGGTCATCTGCCAAAGGTTGTACAAATTGATGAAATGATCCCTGCAAAAAGGGGCCTTAAGGGCCCCTTTAGTCTAATTAACATCAGCATTTAACTACGAGGATTTCGTTGTTTAGACAAAATTGTATGTTCAAACTATGGTCTCACAAAATGTGTTAGAGCCAAAAGCTTCTAGCTTATTGAAACTAGCTTAAAACTAGCTGAGTGCCTGGTAAATTGGTATTTCCCCAAGGAATGAGGGAAACCTTCATTGTGCAAGAATAACTACATGAACCGGTCTCAAACCCTTAGGTTAATGTATAAAGCTTGTTCTACCATGAGTATCATGAAAGGACTTTGTTTGGCAGCTGCTTGAACAATTCAGAATCCCTGTATAAGAATGAGCTGCAGAGAATCGTGTACAAGCCAGTTCTTGTCTTGGTGCCTCAGGATGGTTATTTACCTATTTGGTAAGCTTGGTGATGATGAGACCTGTTTGGACAATGGACGCAATAATCGCCCATAGCCAGGAGATGACGATGATTTTGGATGCGAATTACACTCATGCTTCTGAGGAAATCCATGGTAATTGGCTTTACTACATTGAGATATGACAATGAATCAGCTCTCTTTTGTGCATTCATAAATAATGACAATGGAATTTGGCTCTCCTTTATGCATCCATTAAATGGGCATTTTACAAGGTACACTACTTGATTCTGTAGCTTAACAAAAGAGGCAAGGAAAGAGTGTCGAAAGCAAATGGAGAGTGGCTCTTGAAATTAAAATGAAATTGCTAAAGTTTTTGTGTGTGACTGATGACTTGTTCCCTCCATTATAGATTTCTTAACTCCAAAGCCAATAGATCGTCATAGCTTTAAAATGCATGTGCACAAATAAAAGGAAGCACAAATAAAAGGAACCAATTACATAGATAGTAATATGAACTTTTCTGCTAAAGTTTTTTTTTTTTTTTTTTTTATGTTTTTGAGAGAAAAAAAAAAAAGAAACTATTTCTAAGAGAAACAAAAAAAAAAAAAACATGTTTAACAATAAAAAAACAAAAAACAAAAACAAAACAGTTATGTTTTCTGGTAATATTTTTTAATTGCATTTACTTATTTTCGGAGAAATATTTTAAAAAATAACAGAAGATCAATTAAAATTAAAGAATTAAGGAAAAGATTTATTTTAAAAAAAATATTTAAAAAACATTTCAAGTTTTCAAATCGGTTTCTGTTCTATAAAAGAATAATTTTTAGAAACTATTTTAAAATTTATTATCCTTGTTTTGTTCCGAAACTAGTTTGAATTGAATTATAAATATTATATATTTAGGTTCTTTTTTTTTTTTATGTAATTTGTAAGTCCTTTTTTTATGCTAGTTTATATTTTTCCTTGTCAGTTCTTTTTTTGTTCTCTCTCTCTTTTTCCTTTAAACTCTATTTGATTGAAAAAAATTTACTATTTAAACTCTATTTAATTTCCTTCCCCTTTAATTTCTCTCTAGGTCTTCCATGAAGACCTCCTTTCATCTCATCTCATGATGTCCAACATGGCCCCTGGGCACGTCAAGGGTTAAGTCAATGTAAGTTGATCCCATATCAACAAGGTTTGTTTCCATGGATCTCTTTTCAAGTTTCAACTTACAAAACAGGCCTCTCAAGTTGTGTGTACCATTGTCCATCTGCTGTCCACGTCAATCCCATTCCTAATCTTAACTTTCTTTCTAGATTAGAATCATTTTTTATTTGCAAATAGTATCCATAATACTATCTTGCCACGTCTACATCTGTCCCTTTTATTCTTATATTATATCCACATCTACATTATTGAAAAAAACAAGATGGTAGTATGGTACATGATAAATGAAAGAAAATGTAGGCCATGAAACCAAAATTTGTTCCTCTTTACTGGCAAAAGAAAAAAAACTGCCTATACACAATCCACTGATTACTGAGGTTGTGGGGCTCACTTTACAATGATTACAGTTTGGAGATTAGGAGCATTGCAACCCCGGCGTACTCTAGTCACCCGCCATTATTTCTACGAGATGCATCTCATAGAGTACATTGACACAGGAGAATCCACCGCTGGTGCACCATACACCCTTGGATGATCGCTCTCCAACCCATAGTCCATCATCGGACGGTACTCCAGCTCTTCATCATGATCGTACACGAAATCGGGGATCTCAATCTCGTTCCTCCTCACGTGTTCCCACAGGAGGTCCAGTCTGTTGACGTACCTCAGCTTCCCATACAGCCTGCAAACACTGTAGGTGGTCAGATTTCGATTTCATTTGTATAAGCAAATGGAAAAATACGAGTGAAAGGTAGGGAGAGAATCTTTACCCTCCGCCGAGGAGAAGGCGGCCAAAGGTTGCCAAGAAAAGCCTAGACTGCAGGCCTGGGTGAACAAAGTAAACAGCCTCCAGATTCTCCTTCACGTTCACTGGAATCGCCTCGTAGATGGATCGGAGAGCTGAGATT
Source organism: Vitis riparia (assembly GCF_004353265.1). Classification (NCBI taxonomy): domain Eukaryota; kingdom Viridiplantae; phylum Streptophyta; class Magnoliopsida; order Vitales; family Vitaceae; genus Vitis; species Vitis riparia. The sequence goes on along the minus strand of NC_048434.1, from coordinate 21,368,276 downwards.
CCGGGGAAATTCTCGCTCCTCTCCACATCGGTGTGCACGTACAGCACAGAGAACTGTTTTTTCCCTAATTTAGGGAAAATCTTGTCCTCCAAATATTTCTTCACGACATCAACGCTCAGAGTCCGCGCTGATCACCAAAATCACAAAACACAATAAATAAGGAAAAAAAAAAAAACAAGAATCCTTTTAAACAGACAACACATAGACATGTACAGAGAAAGGGAGAGAGATCTCACCAGGGAAGTACTTTCCGATAATGCGAAGGATCTTCCGGCCACGTTTATCTCTCCCCCGGATCTTGAAAATTTCGAGTTTCTCAATGAGTTGCTCCTGTTCGGATGGCGAAGCTTGAGCACACATGATTTCAGACTTTCAAAAAGATCGCACCGAAGAAGAAAGGGGATGAAATAAACAAAGCGGCGTGGATGGGAACAGCAATAAAAAGAAGAGAAGAGGAACTGGTTTGGGGTTAATATGGAATGATGACGATCGCATTTATCCCTTCGGGGAGAAGAAATTTTAGAAATCGGAGAAATCGCAGCATGGTTCGGAGAATATTCTAAAGCATGTTCCTTTTTGGACCAGGGCGAATGACTCGGGAGGCTCTTGACAAATGACGCGTGTATGAAGTGGGACCCCTCGAGAATTCATCTAGGGTGGAGAGACCATCTGGACCCTCCAATCTTGGGTCGGTATTAATGAGAGGAAGGAGTTGGGGTAATTAGGGTAATTTCCAAAACTTGTGTGTGCGTTGCGAGAATGTACGAGGGAGATTAGACTTTTAAAATTAAGTTTTGCTACAACTTAAAATGTGAAGGTTAAGGAGTAATGTTTGGATTTATTATTATAAAAATAAAAAGGCACATAGTTATTTTTCATCTATGAATTGTCTTGAATCCTAGGAATGAGGTATAGATATGTTAATTAATCATGTTGGGAATGCCATTAAAGTTTCGGAATGACATATGATTTTTCATGGTTATATTTAATTTAATACTTTATAACTTTTTTTTAACTACATTATTTATGATTTATTATCAAAACCACTAAAAATATTATATATATATATATATATATATATATATATATATATATATATATATATATATCACTTTATTTTCATAAAATTATTCTTTTATAAAAAATAATTATTAACAAAAAAAGAGAGAAAAAAGAAAAAAGAAAAAGAAGATAATTCTTAAATATGTTAGGTTATTTCCTAATGTGTTATACTTTTATAGTAATAGATGACATCACTGTAACAAAATATGAATAATAATGTAAATGTGGACCCCGCATTTTTGTTCAATGCGCTTCTACTTGATTGCAAACTCACTTTTTTATTTGAAAAATGATTTATTTATTAAGAAAATGATTTGGAGTTGTTACTTATTTTTTTTTTATTTTTAAAGGGTGAACAAAATAAGAAAGAAAACCCTAAGTATGACTCCTTATTTAGAAAATGTGGTCTGTAAAAAACCAAATATGAGCTCGAGAGTCAGGTTACTTATCGGGAAGGTACGGTAAAGACAATAACACTCCTCTAAGTCCCTAAAAACGGGTCTTTACTAATAAGATGAAGCAATCATGATAATTGGTAAGGAAATCGATGGAAGCCAAAATGATCACACACTGAAAGTTAGAGCATGCATGGAGAATGGTCAGAGTGAGAGTGGGTGCGTACCTTGGCAACAAACGACAATGCATTATCAGAAAATGAGGTCAGTGCACAAGAATGAGCATAAAATATGTTATATGCATCACTAAACAGAATATGAAACCACTAATGACACACATGATACTTCACTCAAACTTATTTTTATTTTAAAGAAAACATCACCAATGTTGGGCCCTCACCAAAGCCCAATTTATTTTTGCATGAATCAATTTCATAAATTCCATCACTTGAAATTATGAAATTTAAATTTTAAAACATTTTAAAAAACAGAGGAAATGTGAAAATTGCTTGCCAGAAGGAAAAATGGCAACAAAATTTTATTAAAAATAGAATTTTGAGGAACCTAAACATTAAAGAGGGATGAAGAGTTGAGAATTAAATCATTTGAAAACTAGATTTTCCAAAAATCAATTTTGAAGTCATGCATGCAGGTATGGGCAATGAAAACGGGCCTAGAGAAAGTGGTCATGCAAACCAAAATCATGCAAGTGGACTCGGAATGAGAGCACTGAGGTTGGGTATGGGATAACCAATGCAAGCGAGGTAACCAGAGAGAGATCAACTACAAACTTCTCAATGAGGTCCACATCTGTAGGATCAAATGCCTCAGAGCTGAAAACCGGACCCTTATCATAAACTGATAGCATTGTAAGACCATAAGAGAGAGGTCCTATTCCAAGCTTGGCAAGATACTGGTCACTTGCTTTGCTTTTGGCACTAGAAAGATCTTTTGCACCTTTGGACCCCACTGCTTGGTTTTTCCATAAAGTAAGAACTTCAAGGTTGACTTTCAAGGAGAATTGACACTTTAATGAACCATTACCACCATTCTGGTATGATTAAGACTACTTGAAATTTGAGAAGCTATCGAATCGCTATCTTCAGAACCATCAAAATTGTTTTTTTAATCCCACCGGGCATCATTAGCATTCTTGGACAAGGAAACAGTGCTCCAAAGACATCACCCCACATCAATGGAGCAACACCTATAAGTGGGGCATCGATATTTAAAGTCATGAACGTGCCACCGGATTGATTCATGTAAGGGAAATACGACAATAGCATGCACTGGGATTGTGATGAATTCTCTTGAAGGCGAGATGCTAGTTGATGAAGGGTCTTCCTCACAAACTCCTCATAACTCACTTGCCTATCACCTTCTACATCCACTTCTCGAATCAATCTCATCCACATTTTCATCAATCAACTTCTCACCGAGGTTTATCATTACATACTGAAGCTCTGTAGCAGCAATAAAGCCATTTTGATCATTGTCAAAGACCTTGAAAACCTCTTTGAGTTCCTTTGGCATTCGGATTCGGCGACTAAGCATCATAAATTACGGGTCTACTATCGGTGACCGTACTCCTGACTTGCTGCACCTAATTCATCGTTGTCCAACTTGCTGGCAGCTAGAATATGGCGAAGATCACCATTTATTTGTTGAATCTCTCAGTGCTCATGTCAAGAACCCCCGAGGTGAGGTTCTTTTGCTCCACTGATTGGTAGTGGCTTAACCTGTAGGATCTCACAGTCATGGAGCCGTCGGTCTGCTTGAATGAGATGAGTGACTGCACTCCGACCTTGTCACTTCTAGTGGGGATTATAGCCCATGAAATCCAGCTCTCAAACTCCGCCGACGATGACACAAAGGCAATGGAAAGACTCCCATCGGTGTCGTGTGTCCTATGGAGGGAAGAACCCATCGTAGGAAGGTCGCTGCGACGTTGGAAGAGCTCATTATTACTGAATTTATGGGTAGCACAGTTACGTGGGACCATGCATGGCCATGCATGCGTCTGGGAAAGAAATGAGAAAGGGAATATGCAAGGGAATGTATGGAAAATGAGCGAGAAGGATATCGGGGAAATGAGTTTAATGGGTATGTGTGAAGATTTAAAGAGAGGAGTGGGTTTGAAGATGGGCATGAAGGATACGTGGTGTATGGGAAATGGGTATGAAGGGTGCGTGGTGTAAGGAAGATGGGTATGAAGGGTAGGAGGTGTTGAAGGATGATAGGAGATAGTGAGATTGACAAGTGTGAAGGTTTTGGGTGGTGTTCATGGAGATTCCTTGCATACATGGTAGGAATGGAAACAACAAGGAGTATTCACAACAAACTGAACTTCATTGTTCCTCTCACTTTTCCCATAAGCTTGGCCATAGTATTTCTGAACTCTCTTAGGCCTCATATTGCCTGTGACTATTCTGTGAAGGCCAAAGGATGGTGGGCCTAGATTACTGGACGAAGATAGCATGGCTTGTGGGACAACTAAGCATATCCAAAAACCCATTTGTATTGCCTACAGATGAAACCAGTGCATTCTCATGAACTTATTTCCTTGCATGCTCAGGAATGAGACGTTGACGCAGTTCAGGAGTTGAGTGTACCAGCTCTTGAGGTATGAAATTGAATAAATGAGGAAGAGGCTGACCATTTGACAAGCAGGTATTTGGCTCTCTTAAATCATCAAAGAAGTAATGTGTGCATGATTCTAGGGTGGTGCATCTCAAATTTGGCGAATACTGGAGCAGCCTTAATACAAGATACACAACTTCTGGCAGCATTTGCTTATGGAAAAGCTTGTGCCATGGGTGAGCTTTGATTTGTGAAAACTTGAACTCATTGTAATTTGGATTCATGCACTTAATTCTTCTCTAGTGGGTATACCCAGAATCCTAATGATTTCCACCAATTGATCAACACCACTTTCCTCAGGAAACAGTGTGTTAGTCTAAGGGTTCTCCTAATCGGGTTTTGATGATAACAAACCATGGTTAAGTGACTAATTGGTTTAAATGTTTAAGAATCTCAGGTATAAACTCGAAAATTCATCAAAAGACCAAATGGATAAAAGATCGAAACGCTTGGAAGACTTGTGATCATAGGAAACTAATGTAAGATGAATGCATGAGTGTACTTAGGATTTTCACACGTTTTATGCATCTTTGAAAACTCGGTTTATTCTTTAAAACGCCGATTTCATTAAAACTTGAGTTTTTAACTAATGTACCTTAGGCAAAATGTTTTATAATTGACTTAATAATTTTCCTAAAGACCTTGCCTAAGTGTTAGAAAAGAAAGCAATAAAAAAAAATAGGTTTTTTGGGCAAAAAAGGCTCAACCGGTCGAGGGAGGTCAAGAACCTTCTCTCTTTCTCCCAGTAGTCTTCTTTTCCCGATCGAGGTGTTTCTCTTACCGGTCGAGGTCTGGTCGAGGACCGATTGAGACAACGGTAACATGTCATGCATTAACTGCTCCAACGGCTAGTGAATCGATCGACCCCTAACTCGACCGGACGAGATTAGCTTTTGCTGTTTTTGACTCCCGAGCTTAGAAACCTATAAATTGAAAGTTCCACTTCATTTATTGATGAGAGAACACTTGCATTCAAAGCCTACCTACCTGTTCTTGGTCAAAAAACTCTCATTTATTTCATAGTGCATTAAATCACCACTTGCATATCCTTTAGTGCATTCTTGTTTGTCATCCTACCTTTGTCTTGTATTTGAGCCATCCTTAAGCTAGGTTGAGTGATTATATCTTGTAACAATCTGAGTGTTAAAACCTTTAAGAGGGTTGAATCTTGAAGAGGTTGTGTAAGAGCTCATTGGAGCCGGAATCCAAGTGTAAGAAGATTAGAAGCTTAGTTGAAGCTTCAAGTTAGTGGAACCCTCACTCGGTTAGGAGGTTGAGGAGAGTGGACGTAGGTAAGGAAGTGCCAAACCACTATAAACCTGACTTTGAATTTTCTAAACTCTATCTCTTTACTTTGCTTATATTTTGTTTAAATTTGTTGTGATTGAAAAGAATTGAAAAACCCAATTCACCCCCCCCCCCCCCCCCCCCCCCCCTTTTGGGTGTTTTTCTTAACTAAGCATAACCTTTGTTTTCTCACAGTGGTTGGCCAAGAAGAAGCTCAACCACAACTCAGCCTACAGACCACGTATCAATGGCAGTTATATATTCTGTAACCCCAAAGATAAGTTCTAGAGCCCTATAATACCTTGAGCAAATATATGACATGTTTGGTTCACCTGACACCAACTCATTGTGATACTCAATAATGACTTGAGTCTTACCATCAGGCTTCAGCCATGAGCAAGTTTCATTCTTCCTAACCTCAGTGGGGCGGGTGCCAAGCTTGGTAGCAAGAGCATAGCTCAAGGGCATAAGTTCAAGGGTCCTTTTTTTTTTTTTTTTTTTTTTTTTTTGCGGCTTTTTTGTAGCCTCCAATGCTTGTAGTGATATTTTCCATCCTTCAAAGCTGAAAAGGTAGGTGACCACCTCATCAATCAAACGACCTGCTTCCTTAGATATTTGGACAACAACTAGAGCAATAGTAGATCCATCAATAGCATAAACCGCCTAGAATATGCTTAACATAATGCTCCAAATCTTCAACAAGTGTAAGAGGGTAGGATTTAACCTTGCATTGCATTGCAGCGTGAACTATAGGTGAGGCAGAGAGCTTTATTGCCATGACTGGATGAGCATCAGCTTCTTTCTCATTGATTAGTGTAACATTCTTAGTAACGAACTGATCCAGATGAACCATAATAACAGTATTTCCACAAGATATAGCTTGAGCAGTATCCTGCTCATTTCCTATCCAAGATCTTCGCACAAACCCAAATCAACTGGAGAAACTTCATTCACCCTCAACACTCACGAACTATGTTCTATGGCTGCATTACCTAGCTTTCTCAGGTAGAGATGTACAATCTAATGTATAATAAGGCAAGATACCAAGAATAGGGGAATGGTAAAACAAAACAAAGCACAAACTAACGAAGCAAATAAAACAACCAAAGCCATGTTTCATGTTTAGATCAATAGGCTTGGCTATAGGTGAGTGAACTAGAATGTATCCCATGGAAATAAGAACAAAAACAAGGCTCCCACATGATGCATAGTGAAGTTAAAGCAGAATTGTATTGCTCTCAAATCACACCCCAAAAAAATGATGGAGATAGCAACAATAAACCCATAAACCAAACGAGAATTGTAAAACTAAAACACCTAATCAAGCAATCCACAAAAATATTGAGAAAAGAGAAAGAGATTATATGTCGATAAAGAAAATCAAAGAATCCATGGCAGTCATACCTTTCCTCTCTTCTCCTTCTATGGCTCTTCTCTGCAAAAAAACTCTTTCTCTTCTTCCATTCCCAGTTATCTTCTCAAGTTTCTTTTTTTGGTTTATTCCAAGCTACCCCCCAAAACCTCTCTGTAACCCAAAAAAAAAAGTTCCCCCCCCCCCTCCATCCTTAACCATCTCACCTCAGAAAAATATCTCTACTCCTGCTTCCCCTTGCTTGCTCCCCAAGCAACTAAAAATATCTTCTCCTTGCAGGCAACAAAATACGTTCTCCCTCATAACGACCTGCCATCTTTTTTAATTTCTTTCAAACCACTCCCAGCATATTTCCATGCATGTGTCCATTCCTCATTCGTTTCTTTCTCCCACTATATGATTCCCTGGCAGCCAACCACAAGGTGACATGTGGTCTTCCAGGAGCCTTCCACTTGGCAAAATGAACCGCACAAAACATGCCCCAAAATGGGGGTCTATAGTAAGCAATAATTATAATAATGGGTATAATATTAGTGTTAAGGAATGATGAAAATATTAATAAATATGGATATATCAATACTTGATTTTACGGATATATAAGATATATCGGTAAATATTTTAACAAAAATATTGTGGAAATTATTCAAAATTCATGAAAATACTTAGAAAATTTTCAAAAAATGATAAAATAAATTATAATATACATATTAAAGTTATTTTATAAGTGTAATTGATATAGTTATGGTCAAAGATAATATATATATATATATATATATATATATATATATATATATATATATATATATATATATATATATATATTAAAATTATCTTAAATTCCTTTAATATGTTAATATTCATTTATTTTAAAATTTTAAAACTATTTTTATTAAAACATGTTTTATTACATTTTAAATAAAAAAATTAAATCCTTTTTAAGATTTATATAAAATATTTTATTTTTAATTTCTAAAATTTTACTACATATGGTGACAACTTTTTTTTATTGATATTAATTTATTTAAATAATTAAAATTATATTAATAATTTATCTTATCCAATTATTAATTTATAAAATATTAGAACCTCATTATTATTATTATTATTATTATTATTATTATATTTTATCAAATTTTGAATAAATTTATATTTTTAATATTTTAAAATAAAAATATTCACAATTAAATGAAATTAAAATAATAAATCTAAAAAAATTTAAATGTGAAATGATAGTATTTCTTAAAATAGAAATAATGAGATAAATAATGATACATTTAATATTAAAATTATAATTTATTTAATTCAAATAAATAATGATACATGCATGATTTTTCTTAAATATTTAGATTTTTTATATTTAATTATCATTTAAATGATATAACAATATTAAAATATTCTTTTAATAATCAACTTTAACATATTAATATAGAAAGGGGAGACTTGCCTTGATGGCTAACCTTCAAGCCTTTTGGCCTAGTTCGAATCCTACACTGTAACAAAAAGATTTAAAATGACCAAAGTTGTGTTACTTGCTTGAAATATTGGGAAATTTGTTGAAAAATAAAATAAAATAAAGCGATTTTTTTTTTTTTTTTTTTTTATCTCGAATGTTGAATCTATCACGCCCCAAAACCCACTTCAAGGGCATGACGATCATTTCACACCTCAAGCCCAAAGACTCAAAGTGGAAACGATACAACCATTCATATTATAACTGAAAATTTACTAATTATCAAATTCATGTTTAAAATAGTAAGACAAAATTCTAAAATCTCCAAGTATCAACTTTAAAAAAAACTAACATATCAACTAGAGTGTTATTGTTCAAATAACTCCAAATTCAAATAATTTAAACGAGAATTAAATTTTAACAACTAAACAATGTCCAAAATAAAGTTTGAACCAAAATCCTAACAAAGAAAAATTCCCCAACCTAACCATCACTCCTCGCCCGAACTGAGAGCACCTGAAAAATTATCAATGAATGAGCATAAGCTTAAAGCTCAATAGGGAACATTAATACAATTTCATGGATAAAACATTTTCAATCATGTTTGCCAATAAGAGATATAACATATACTTATTTTCATAAAAACTTTTGAGTTCAAAATACTAATACATTCAAATTCTCCTTGCCTTCCCAAACAACTCACTTCATCCGAAATCCCGCTTCAATCCATGAGTTCCAACAACCTAAGTATCTTCTACCCTAATTCGGGTGACCCTAGCTCCAGTTTTTTCTCTAATCCCACTCTACATCTCTTTACTCTATTTTTCCTCCCTGTTTTCACCCTCTCTCCCAGCTACTCTAATGTTCCCCGTTCAGCAAAAAAGTCTTCATCCATAACCACCACCATGACAAGGTGGTAGTATCTTTTGCCACACGTCCCAAGCAGAGGCCGTCCCCCACTCCTAAATGAAATGCCCAGCTCACTCTCGGGTGGCCAACAAGTGAATGAGAGGAAATAGCCAAAATAAAATGAATAATAAAAAACCAAAGTCCCCCGGTCCATAGAGGAGTCTACAATACCATAATTTAAAATTTAAAATAAATTTAAATATTAAATCAAAATAAATAAGTTATTTTGAATCTCAAATACCTTTACTATAAATGTTAACATCAAATTCATTGTTAAAGATTAATAATGATAAATATTTTTTAAAATTACACATGGGTAAATAGGTTAATTTGATTATTTAAATAACTTTTAACCAAATTTTAGAAACAATCTTAATACCTTAAAGTGAAAATCAAGTAATAAATTTTGAATGAATAACTTAAAAATAATTTAAAAAAATTTAAGTTATTAAATAATAACTATTAAATTTTATTAAAAATAAGCCAAAATAATTAATCTATTTATAAATTTCTTTTGTCTTATTTGCTGGTACATGGCTAGAGCGAGGATTAATGCACGCCGCTCAAGTTGCGGGATCTGGAAAGACTGGAATGATGAGAAGGGACTGATGGTTTAGATGCGTTCGCAAATTCGGATTGGGACCGAGGGAGAGCACCTGTTTGAAGATGAGTTGTCCCACATCGGACCAAGACAGGAATTAATCGTGGAGCTATGGGCTATAAAAGGGAAGGCATAGAATCATTTAGATTTATCTTTGCGCTTGGGGCAATGACGCAGCTAGTGAGGTTCTAACCGAGGCGCGTCAATTGCTGGTTGAAAACTATTTCCAAACCCCCTCCTTGGCCTGGGTTACGCCCAGGCCATCGAGAATTTCTGGAAGGGCTCCCTAAGGGGTAAAGCCCTACAATACACAAGTTTTTAAGATTTTCCTTTATTGTATATGCTTCTATGAGTAGCAGTTTATAAGTTCAACTGCTTTTCACTTCTATGTTCAGTTTATGACCTTTGGGATAAGGGTTTAATGGTTTGTGATAAACGTTTCATACTTAAAATTTATATTTTAGAAGTATTTTTATTAAAAATAAGAATAATTATGATTATTATTATTTTAATTAAATAAGAATATTTTCTGTTTGGAATCTTCTTGCTTCATTAGAGAAATGTGAGACCTTGAGACTCTTATATGAGGGTTTCAGACCGGAAGTTCCGAGATGAAAATGATCTAATTAAATACATTGCATAGTTGAAATAGATCCGATTTCGTAGGATCTTATTATACCAATAAGAAACCAGGGAGAGCACCTTTGAAGGCGGGTTGTCCCACATCGGAACCAGATAGGAATTAATCGAGGAGCTATAGGCTATAAAATGGAAGGCAAAGGATCAATTAAAATTATCTTTGCGCTTGGGGCAATGACGCAGCTAGTGAGGTTCTAACCGAGGCGCGTCAATTGCTGGTTGAAAACTATTTCCAAACCCCCTCTTTGGCCTGGGTTTGGCTCAGGCCATTGAGAATTTCTGGAAGGGCTCCCTAAGGGGTAAAGCCCTACAATACAAGTTTACAATTTTCCTTATTTAGTACCAGTCTTTTAAGTTTATTTCGTTCTCACTTAGAAAATGGGAGCACTTTAAACGTACCACCAATTTATAGTCTAAGAAGAAAAATTACCATTTTAGAATTTTCAACTTGGGATATGAGTTAATAAAGTTATGTTTGTGACCTTTAGGATAAGTGTTTAATAGTAGAAGAGATTTTTGAGATAAATGTTTCAAATACATTGCTTAGTTCAAATAGACCTTACTTGCAAAATGAAAATGATGTGTATATTCAAATAGACCTTGCTTGAACCAATGGGTTCAAGCTCCCACCCAGAAGAAAATACAAGCCAAGCCTTTCCATTTAAGCTTCACATTCCTCCATGGTAGTATCAGAGGCACAAGCAGAAGAACCATACAAAGTCCGTGATGACCTATAAATGAAATTGACTAATGACCCATAGGAAAACTCTAAGTAGTTACGAGACCCTGCATTAGAGCACAAGTCCACAAGGTTCCCAGGCACCTTACCTAGATTCAAAATTGTATGGATGAATAAGCCCACATGTAAATCCAGAATGTGAAATATGACATCAGTTTCATAATGTTTGCATCAAACAATTCATGGGGTATCGCTGTCCCATCACCATTGCTTTAGTTTTAAACATATGCACATGGAACTGTACATAAACCATGAACAAGGTAGAATGATGATGGATAAAACAGAAGTATGGTATAAGGGTAGAGAAAAGTTTGCATTCGCCATCACCCATGTGCTTTCATGCTTGTGGATGTGTTACATATCGGTCTATGGTGTGAGGGAAAAAGGGCAAAGTGACATCATTCAGCAACCACTCGTACTACATCATAAGATCAAGCCATGAAATTAAATTGGTTAACAATCCAAAGCTAGATTTTCACTTTATCCATCATTCAGCTCAACAAAACCTTTATCCCATACATGTCCGGTCTCTATGGTGCCACTTAATTCATTAAGATGTTGTCTATGTATAAACCCCAAAACCACAAATTCAATACCTTACAGTACAAATCAATAAGGGGAAACACTACTCAACTAGATCACATAATCGGTTTGCTCCAAGAAAACACGAGTAAAAAATTTTTAGACCAATACCTTAGCAAAATGCCATGGTTGTGCTGATCATTGACAGCACACAGTAATTCAGAATAAAGATTGCATAGCTTTGGTGATTATCACAAAATTGTCCAACTGATCCAACTTTTTTGAGAGTATTAGATGTCAAATTAGCATCAAAGAGGCAAAGAACATTGGCAGAAGGAGATACATAAAGAAATCATGCCAATGTCTGATACAGTATGGCCGCCAAAGGGGCGGAGGCCGACGCCATGGGGAACAACGTGCCCCGCTTCTCTGCTGATGCCATTCAAATAAGATCAGCTGTGAAGCTACTTATCAGGCAAAAAATTTAGGTGAAAGGTTCCCAGATGATGTAGTTTTTGGGAACCCAAATGCGAAGGTAGAACCTCCAGTCGTTTTATTAATTATTGTTATATAAAAAATTTCCACTTCAAAAACCCAGAAAATTTTTTTTTCCTTCATTTCTCTGATTCTCCCCTGGTTCTAGCTGATTGGTTGAGTTTGCAATGGGGGGCTTCTTAGATGGAGGAGGTTTCTCTTTTTAGTGGTGTTATTTCTGAATCAAGGCAGTTTTTCCTAGCAACTTGTACGGAAAATTCGGCCTACTTCTAACATCATTTTCACTAGGTAATTAGCCACTAGGATCAGCATCGGGAAATACTATTTATAAGTATTTGTCTTCTGGCCTACGACCAACAACAACAATCAGATGTGCAACCCACAACTTTGTCAACTGGCAAGGCCAAGCTGCGTCATTCTAATATAGCAATGCTACACCATTCAACTTATTTCTAAGTTTTAGTTAACCAAAAGACACATTCTCTACCATGGAATGACCCATTCTCTACCAAGTGTTCAGAAACTGCCTACACTTGATATTTCTAGTTGGTGAACAATGGCCGATGAGAAAGAAAGAGATGCCACTCAAATATCTTGTTCTTTAAGGATGATCATTGCAAGATGCCACTCATGACACTAAACAATACAGTCAATTATCAGTTTGATGGCCCAGTTCAACACTACTTTTTTAAAACACGGATTACAATAAGAAAAGGTATAGACGTGAATTTTTTATTTACCCTCGGTACAATCCCTCTCCCTGTTTCTCATCACCACACTCGTTAGAAATAACAGTTTCTGGAAAACACTGGCATGGGCCCCAACCTGAGCTCTCGAAGGTTCAAGAGAACATGGGAAACAGGTATGTGCAATGGCCACAACTAAGTCATCCAAGAGTTGTAGATGTCTGCAATGCTACCACCACAATGGCTCATTTTAATTAGGTTTGACTAGAACTGTCAAAATCAAATCCAGATGCTCGAGCAAGCTCTGAAAATTCTTGTTCTCCACTCAAAACCTGAAAGAAGAATGTCCATTGTTAACAATGAATCAATCTTTCAAAAAGAGGACATCATATGATCATCATCAGGCCTCAGACCGAATGCTGTATTTGGTTTGTGTGTTGGGGGTTGGACAAAAGTGAAGAAATAGGGTTGGTGTTGGTGGAGCTTGGAAACCAAGATCAAGTGCCATCCATTTAGTGAAGGATGGCAAAGAAGAGACGTGGATGATCCAACAGTAATCTAATCAAAATATGGGTTTTCTTGACAGGCCATTGATAAACCTTTTCCAAGGAGGCACTCTGAAAATCTGGCATGAGGTGATAACTCAAGGATGAGACAATCCGAATAAATTATTTTTCGAAACTACAACTACAGGGAACCATTTAAGGATGAGCATTGAGCAAAACCATCATCAGCCAGTACTAGAACCACCCTGGCAACTTGAAAAGAGCTTTTTTGGTGTAAAGTTCAGAAAAATGTTTGCTGGAGGGCAGGGTTTAACTACAATAAACAAAGAGATAAGTTTCAGAAGAAGAGCTCCTTCACCTCTCCATTTATTACCCATGTTGGGAACCCCTCAATTCTAGCAGCTGAACAAGCCTTGTCCATTTTAATTCCCTTCCTATATCCATTAGGGAAGCATTCCACATAGTCCAATAGCTTTGCTGCCTCACGTCCGAACATCTGTATCAATAGAAGAAAAAAGAAATATAGGTAATGGAAATAATAAATTTCATTAGAGGGAATAAGGAAAACTTGTTTTCAAAATGAAAATACAAGAATGATTGTTAGCTATTTAGCTGCAAGCAGAAAAGCCTGATAGAGTATGTTTTCTATAAACATTCCTTACTCCGAACCGTTCTTTAAGAAAGTAAAACACTAATTGAAGGTGGGTTGAAAAGAAAGAAAACAAATAATCTTCTGATTATAAAATTTTAATTTATATCTCAACCACAGGAATTAATAACTTGGGAAAAGTATTCAGTTGGTGAAGGATGCTTGATAAGTTGGTTTTGTAGTTTACAAAGAACAGTAATTTCTGTGTCAAATACTTTTGCAGTTTTCCAACCCAGAGGGTATCTGGTTCTTTTCCTAGCTAGGGAGGCTTGCTTCCATTGGAGCCTTCCAAAGTCAGTTTCATTACTCTGGAGGTTGTTAAGGAGAAAATTCTTACAATAAATCAGCTTATGAAAAGAGGCTGCTCTTTTTGTTAGTCAGTATGAATTGCATATAAGCATATCCTTATTTATTGTGGGTTTGGTGTGAGGTTTTGTGTTCTCTTAATTGGCATTTCTTGGGCACTCCCCCAGTCTTTCAAGGAGTTATTGTTAGGTTGGCTAAAAGCATCATTCAGAGTCATATGAGGTTTTGGAGACTCTCTCCTCTTTGCTTGATTTGGAGCATTTGGAGAGATTGGAACAAAAGATATTTTTAAGGCAAAGGAAGTTCAGAACTTGTGTGAAATACTTCCCCAAAACCTTTGTTATCTTGGTCTAGTACTGCTTAGACTTTGATACTGGATCTGTGATAGATGATATCAACTATTTAGGGAGTAAGGGTTTATTTTGCTTGTTTTTCTTTTCAACCTCTAACATGCTCTCTGTATACATCATGTGTATTTTGGTTGCCCCTTTTTTCTTTTCCTATCATCTGTTATTGAATTCTTATTTGCCTATAAAAGACTAGGGAAAAGAACAATGGATCAAAAACACAAGTTTGCTGAGTGAATAATATGCCCCTTGGGTTCCTCTGAATCCAGCCTAGCTTTGCCACATATGGGCATCTAATTTGAGAGGAATTCCTTTGTTCTCTCCCTCATTTTTCTTCAGATAGCCTAAACCCAACCAAAAATACAAGAAAAGGTTGCAAACACAACCAGCCCCAAACCAGGAAGAGGAACAAGAACTTCCATTTGTAAGTTGCTACTGATTAATGCATCTCAAGTATTAAGCATTCTGAAAATGTTCGTCAATTGGATCAAATGTTGCAGGTTGACCTAAATGAGCTCCATTCAGCTACTTCCACTTAAGTGATAAATCAAACCTATGTGGTCTGCAGCAGTATAGAAGGGTGGGGTTAATGGACATGTCAACATTAGAGTTAATGAGTTACCACAGATGATGGAGGCAGTTGCAGGAGAGGGATGAATATCATGAAGAAAACAGACCATACCACTGATGAAGCTGTGGAGACATTAGTTCTCATTGAATGTGAATCCACATTATTCATGGATGTAATTTGTTTGGGCTCAATGGATGAGCATAGGCCAGAGGTATATCAGTGTGACGATTGTCAAGAGATCGTTAATTAATCAAACAATGATTTCAAATAGACAAAGGGAGGACTCTGTTCAAGACAGCAATCAAGCCACGGATTTTCTTTCAGCCTACAAGACAGCAATAAAGAATAAACAATAATAACCATGTTTATAACATTTGTCCTTAATTGAGGAGCCCAATATTTCAGCACGTAAGCAGCTATCTATGCAGGTTCAGTAGAATTTATAAAAATCATTAATAATCCTTATTTTACTCTGAAAATCAGTAATATTGATTTATGTCTCATGTCTTGGATATTCACTTCAGCACTCTGTCTGAGACTGCCCAAAAGACATGAACAGAAAATGATCAACTGTGTTACAGTCTTCTGACTAGTTAAGAATTTTTTATGTTAAGCACTGTAATTTCAAAACAAGTTTTATATAGGAGTTATAAAGAAAGATGTACCTGTTTTTGTTCCACACAGTGTGAACACCAGAAAGCGCCATACATTTTAGCTCCAATGGATCGCAAATGCTTTGCAAGAGAAAGAGCCAAAGGACTTGACTGTGTTGTAATTTCAACTGTAAATGGCTGCAGGTCAATTTCAGCCAAGCTGTGCAAGTAGAATTGGGGAAAAAAATTAACACAAGTTTTCCCTTAACATAATAGCAGGCCAACAGACTAGCTTATGGAGTGCAACAAAATTAGATGCTGTGAAGCATTTCGGGTACAATATTACCTTGTTGAGACAGGCAAAGTATTATATGAAGTGCTTAAAGTAGCAACCACCAAGCTAGCAATACATAGCTGTAGCACCACCGTTTTCTGTATGTCTTTCAACTGAAAATCCTACAGAAAAAAAATCTTTTCTGGTTAATGGTTTTGTACCAATCACTACAACAATTAGTCACAAATTGGCCAAAAAACAAAATTCACCTTTAGAGAGGTGAAAAATAAGCTGAACGACAATAGAGCTGAAACTAAACAATATGAGCATGATGCTCCTGGAAATTGTGTGCTTAGAATGTACAAGAAGTATGCACTTGCAGCAGACATGGAGGTAGTGGTCCCAAGTAAAAGCAAACGACCATTGGTTTCACCAATTCCAAAAGGCACATTCTTTCCAGCCAACTGTAAACCAAGTATTGTAACTAGCCCATAAGCAGCCATTCCAATTAATGGAAGAGGAACACCTGGCAAATGCAAAAGGATCATCATTGAAATCCTCTTTCAAACATATTACCTGCAATATAATCGGTATATAATTTTCAAGTCAAATTAAAAATTCCTGATGTAAACAATAATGTGGCACTAAAATGAATAAGATGAGGAAAGATATTTAAGAAAATAAATCAAGAGATTCAACAAGCTGAACTACTGTCTTCCCAAAGACAAACAGCATCATCATAGATGGGCACGAAAAAAATCAACCTTTGGTTTGATAACAGGCATAGACCTAGTGAATATATGAATGAATTCATATACAATTAATATTCCCCCTTTACCAAAAAATTGTTCATACTTGCTTTTTCCCATTAAAGCATCTCATCTCTTACATCTTTATTTGCCACAAGCAGGTTGTATGTTATTAAACTTTTACATCCATACCCGACTAACAACTTCTCTACAGGACAGATTACATGGAATTAAGGCAAGCCACCAAGAACAATGTCAGAGAACATATAACAAGGTATCGCATATTGAAAACATTTGATGGAACAACAGGTTATGATCATTCTGGCCATAGCAGGTTTAATCTCCACACAAGAAACATGTATCACAACAGCAATCCATTATCAGAAAAAAGAGCTAACTCTTTTCATGGATGTCTGTTGGTTTCCATATGTACTAACCTGAAAAGAAAAACAATACATAAACAAATCATCACAGCATAGACAATTGAACATTTTCCCATCACCAAAACCCACTTAGCTCAATTGCACACTTCAGAAGGAAGAAATGTTCATAAGAACTCCCAATTCATTACAAGATATCAGATGAGTAACAGGTAAAAACAGTGCTTTCATTCATGTAATGGTCAATCCCAAACTGTAAGTTTACTTTATTTGCCCCAATTCAAAATACATTATAAAACATGCCACTGAAGTGACCTAGAAATCTACATGCTTTCCTCACCGTCACAATCAATTCCCCGCCCTAGAAAAGCATTTCATTTTCAATTTACACTCCGAACCAAAAAAATAAAACCAATCCTCGGCAATCTGGTGCAAAAACCCTCAAATCAATGAAATTTTTTAGTAAATCCAAAAAAAAAGCCTAAGGAAACAACATAGTATCAATAGTGACAACAAAAATCACCAAAAACGGCGGCATAGTCACTGTTGAGGACATCGCTGCAGGTGCCACCGCCAATGGGGCAAAAGGCATCGGAATTGGTGAGCTTGAGGTAAGTCAAGTACGTGGTTTCCAGAAACCCTAAACCTCCAAGTCCTGCACACCAACTATATGCTGAAATGCTCGGAGAAGAAGAAGACGAGGACGCAGTATCGGAATCCGGAGTTTGCTTGGGCAAGCACTTAAGGGGAAGCATCAGAACCCCGCGACCCCAACCCTTGCATTGGGTTACAGAAGGAATCGATGGAGAAGGAGATGGAGAATACAAACGAGGAGTGGGTGAAAAGAACGGATGATACGATACGACGAAGCTAGCCATCAACTCCCAATTTCGCCTCACAAGCCCACAGGTCTTCGCCTTCTTCGCCAAGCTTGGCGGTTTCAGCGTCCGTTTGGCTGCCTACTTTGGATTTTTAACAAATTTACGGCGTACTTAAAAATTATTTCGTGAAAAATGCTGGTTTCAAAGGGTTAAATATCTTGTCTTAAAAGTGGTAATACACGATTTTAGTATATTATCGTGATTTTACTTCAATTTTTTTTTAATACTTGTGTACTTATTTTTTTTTTAATATGTTCTCATTATTGCTATATTCTTAGTTATTAAAACTTATAGCTTGCTTAGTGGTCCCCATTAATTTGAAGAAGTCAATATTTTTCTGAGTCCTAGTGGCCCAACTCAAACTCATACTCTTAAATTTGGTAGCAATTTTTTGAGGATTTTTTTTTTGTACAATCATAGATTCTTTGATTTAATCAATTCTTGTATGAGTTATTTTAAGAAGTCTCCAAATATCATTGGTGGATTCACATTGGCATACACGATTATACTCATGTCTATCTATTGTATAATGTAGATAATAAATAACTTTTGCATTTAATTGAACTTTCCTTTAAACAAGATCATCGCATTTCTGACTTGGTTTTAAAATAAGTACCCCATTCTCTATTTTGGTTAGAACATAGGGACCATTTTGATGACATCCTAAAGATCATAGTCAATGAATTTTAAAACCGTTCATTTTAGTTTTCTAATAAAAATAATTGGTTCCCCAAAAGAATGGAGGCTAATTAATTGAAAACCCTTCCATGTGAGATGAGTTGTAAAAATTAGTCATATCCTTTTAGATTATTAAAAAAATAAAAATAATAAGATGTCTAACTTTGATACCAATTATGAAGATGGTTGATTAAGTTAAGTAAATCAGTAGGAGGGGGTGTGAATTGAGTGTTAAATTTTTTTCAAAAATATTAAACAAATACAAACAAACAAGTAAAATTAACCCAGATAATTTAAAGAGTTAAGAGAAGAGAGAAATAAATTGTCAACTTTTTTTATAGTGGTTTGATAATCCACTTACATCCACTCTCCTCAAGTTCTTAATTGAGCAGGAGTTCCACTATCTCAAAGACTTTAAGGTTAAATTTTTCAACCTTCTTACGCTTAGATTACAATGTTCTAATGGACCTTTACTCTCTCTTCAAGTTTGCATACACTTGAAGTATTTTTCCTCAAAAAGAATAGATGATATATGAATTCAATACTACCAATCCTAGAAAGAACTTAGTTCACAATACAAGAAAAACTATGACGGATTTTATGGTGCACTAAAGGAATAAGAAAGTTTGAAATCAATACACTTAAATGAAGAGTTTTGAAAGTGAGAAAGTATGAGTTTTTTTTCATTCAATGCAAGTGTTCTTTTCTCAATCAATATAGTAGGCCCCTTTAATTTATAGAAAACAACTTCAAACTCATAAAACAACAAAAAATAGCTTAGATTGATTGAGCTTCGGTTTGACCAATTGATTAGTCATTGGTGCATTTAATGCTCTATAGGTGATTGTTCGTGCTTTTAAGGTTTGATTAACTCTTGATTGGAACTCAATCGGACGACCCAAAAACCTCAATTGACAACACACTAGTTACTAGAAGAGAGAAGATTTTTTAGCATCCTCAACTGGTCCTTGATTGTGTGAGCCCAACCGATTGAGCTGGTTTACGAATTGATTTGACCAATTCAGGTTACCCTTAACCGATTGCACCCAAAAGTTCATAAAAAGTTTTGGTTTTAGATTTCAACCTTCTAGCAACTTATGTAACCCCTTTAAAAATCATTTTAAGTCGGTTTAGAAAGGATTAGGCTCAAGGTTTTGAATTAAAACAAATATTCATCTAATTTTATGATTAAAAAAATAGTTTTTTAAGCTTAAGTATAGTATGAAAGAGTTAACTTCGAAATGCATGAAAAAAAGTTTTGGACCTAAGTGCACTATAAAATACCATCTCACCAATTTCCTAGACACTTTAAGTGTTTAAGGGATCTACATCTTCATGTCATTTAATTTTCTTCCATGGTTTCTTGAGCTTTCTTAAGAATTATTCATTGAAATCTGCTAAATTCACTTGATTTAAAAACGTTAGTGGGCTTAACCTTGTTTTGTAATCATCAAAACTTGATTAGGAGAACCTTTGGGTTAACACTCGAAATGTTGTGGAGGCAAGATCAACATTCCTTTTAGTTTAACCCTTAGTCTATGAAAGCTCCTATGTTGGGCATGCCACTTTCATATTCAAATTAAGGCTACATTTAGTTTACGAGATAAGCTATGATAAAATATGTGTATCCTAATATATCATATCACATTGGATATGAAATACATATCCTAAGATATGATGTCCAATGAGATATGATATCCTTAGATATACATATCTTATAAGCATAATATTCTAAGATGACATATTTAATGAGATATGTTATGTTATATTATGTTTATATTATTTATGAAATGAATAAAAAAATAATATGAAATATATTATTTTCAATGTTTAAAATAAGAATGATATCACATTCTTATATTTTTTTATTAAAAAAATAAAATTTCTCTTATATTTAATAATATTTATGATTAAAAATTTAAACTTTATAAATATTTTTTTATATTATGTTATTCAATATATAAAAATAATTATATATATCATACATTGATATTATTTTATTATTTTTTTTAGTTTTTCATTTTAACAATAAATTTAATTTATAATTAAAAATTTTATTTTACAAAATGAGTATATAAAAAAAATAAAAAAATGATAAAAAAAATTATGATAGATAGGATATGCATATCTCATATCTTAACGTATGATTAATATATTCCATATAAAACAGATAAAAAAAAAAGGAATGTAGATAATATATCACCACTTATCTTATTTTATGTTTGGTTGAATATTGGATAAGTGATAAGATAATTTCTCTTATCCCATCACCAATCAAACATGAGATATGATATAATATTCATTCTCTTATCATATCCGTTCTAATATACGACCAACCAAACATGACCTAAATGTATAACTAAGATCTTTGACATCAATGTTACCCAGTAAAGAACCTCTCCATTAGGATGGTTTCTCCCACAACTAAAATATCTAATCTCATTCTTAAGAAAATTCATATTTCTTAATATCTTAACCCAACCCTATGTTGAAGTGGTGATGACTCAAAATCAAGATGGGTCTAAAGATAATAATGAAAATCTATTTCCCTTGATTCTTTGGACCAATCCACCGTTAGGGTGGTGATGACCTAGATCAAGATGGGTTTGATTTTGAAGGTTATGGGCTTGCCTATGACCCTCCTCCACTTAATCTTTTGAGTTAATTAAGATATTTTTAAAAGTTGTAGTAATTATTTTGATGAATAAATTATCATGAGAATTTTCAAAAACATTTATTTCCTAATCTAAAACTTAGTGTAATAAGATAATGTAAACTTGAAAATTTTAAAGAGAGTTCTTTATTTTAATTATATATATATATATATATATATATATATATATATATATATATATATATATATATAAACACTACAACTACAAAATTTCCTAAGTTGCCACTACATTGCCACTAATAGTACTTGAGCGCCCAAGGTGCTTAAAAGATTACTTGGCGTTGCAGGCCGCTCACAAATCTTAGTGCTCGATAGTTGTCGCCTACATCTCTGCATGCCACCACAAGTTTTACTAGAATTTGAATCCAAAATTGACTTTTTTCAAGTTAGTTTTCTGCATGAATGTCGCAGAATTTATGAGGTCTTGCTTTATCCTCTTAGGACACTGCATATGGATAAAGAACAAATTTTTAAATGGAATACAAAAATGCTATGCTCCTAAAAAAACGGAGCTTACAATCCATCTATGTAAAAAGAAGAGATTTTTACCATGAAATTTTTTAATTTATACTTCTTATGCAGATTATAACCCGATATAGAAAAGAAAAACAACCAGTCCATTCATATGAAAAAAAAAGAAGAAGAATAAATTTCATCCATTCATTCATAGAGTCATGGGATGAAATCTTAACCCTACAAAATAAAGTTAGTACAACGTAATATTAGATATAACATGCTATGGATATCAGATCTTGCTTTCGTACTAGTGGTTGGCCGATTTAATATCTGTTTTGGGGCTTTAAGGCGCATGCATCTAAGATCCTAAGCATAATGAAAATAATAAAAATTTAAACTTTGATCCGGTAGGGTATGTTAGAAACCATACTTGAGGTTTGAATGCTCTAAAACCCGAATCCTTTTATAGAAGAGATCTTGAAACCTAGTGATCTTCTACCTAATCACTCCTTTGATTCATGACACTTGTGTAGAGTGATTACATATCTTGAGATGAGAAAGAGGAGGAGGCTAGATATTTGAAAGACTAATGGTCTATCAAGTTAGAGCTTAAACCTAAAACCCATAGGGTTTATATGAACTCTCTTTTGGGCTTAAGTGACTTTTATCCAACTTGGGCCGAGTCACTTAATGTAACCCACTAGGTACTAATTAATTAGTTAATTACTTCTAATGAACTTCAATTAATTAATTAACTTAGGTGGTGTTTGTTTTTTTACTTAATTCTAAATAGAACCTTAATGCTTAATAGTGTTAAATATTATGTTGTTTGTTTTTGTAGTATTTTATTTCTATTAAGTATTAAAAAGTAAAAAAAAATCAATATGTTATTTTTTCTATTTAGAAAAAGCTACATATTTTGGTAGTGTTTGTTTTTTTTTGGCTTTTGCTGAAAGCAATTTAGTTTTAGAATTTAGGTTGTTTGTTTTTCTATTTTTTCATGACTTATTATAAACTTTTTACTAAATAGAAAAAACCAAAATATGTAGTTTTTTCTAAATAGAAAAAATAACATATTGTTTTTTTTTTTACTTTTTAATACTTAATAGAAATAAAATACTACAAAAACAAACAACTTAATATTTAACACTATTAAGCATTAAGGTTCTATTTAGAATTAAGAAAAAAAACAAACACCACATTTGACTTTTTCTATTTAGTAAAAAGTTTATAATAAGTCATGAAAAAATAGAAAAACAAACAACCTAAATTCTAAAACTAAATTGCTTTCAGCAAAAAGCCAAAAAAACAAACACCACCTTAGCCTATATAAACAAAAATAATAAATCATAAAGTCACGCAGAACTTGTACTTTTACTAAAACACTTTTATGCACATAAATGCTTAATTTTCCATAAATCCTTAAACCTTTGTACAAACAAAGAATATGAAGTTGAACGGGAACCATTAGGACTTGTAGGGAAATACTAACTTTCTCATAATCCAATTTTGAAATTAACTCAACATTCCATTAAAAAGAATCAATTGCATTCTACTATCTTATATCATTGTATCGAGATAAGAATTGATTAAATTGAATTTAATCAATTCTTTTTATTTGTGACCTACATCTATTACATGCAAACTTTCATAATCTGGTGTTCATAATCTAATAAGGTAAATGCTATTAACATTTCAATACTATCTTTATAATCCTTGAGTCTCTGATATTCCTATTATGTAATCATCTGACATATTTTAACTTATTAAAAACATATATCATTCCATTGAAGAAAATGATTGTAAGTCCTTATGATCACTCAAGGGGACACACTGTCTTAAATCAATGAAATATCATTGTGCTTATCTTAGAAATACCTACTATCATCGACCTTAATCAATAGTGACCCAATTCATAAGGAACACATGACCACCTTAAGGTGGTATCATCATAGTTCAAAGCTACTAAAAACCTTAACATTAACTTAATATTCTCAAAAGGTTGAGAGTATATGCAACATAATAACTTGGAAAATCATAACTATCTGATAGCTAATGTCATGATTTATTGTAATCCTTTCTAATGTCTAACTATACATATTGTACTCACCATGGGAAATCCATTTTGATGACTAAGACAAGTCATCCATCCAATTTGGAGATAGTGTACTACTACCTCAAATACATAAGTCTATGAACTGATTGCAAACAATTTATCAACTTATAAGGAAAACTTGAATATTTTATTTAGTTCCTAATACACTCAAGTCATGTATAATATTAGCCATTATAGACCTGAATGCTTAAATAAAATTTAATGCCATTAATGAATAGAATAGTAGAAAAGCAAGTCTAATTTTGTTATATCATGTCTTGTTTTTAAGAACTTTATTTTAACAATAATGATATACAAATTAAAATAGAAAGAAAAAAAAAAGGTTTGGTAGTTATTAATTTATTTTTTTGTAATTTTTTCGAGAATATGTTTCTTTATGTTAGGTTTAGTTCTAGAAAATTTAAAGAGAAATAGTAAAAAAAAAAAAATAATAATAGAGAGAAAATGTAAAAATAAAAAATGAATTTAAAATCAATAAATTATTTTTATAAATTTATAACTATTTTCAATAATGTTTGATTTTTTAATATATTTTTAAGTACAATGAATACGATAAAATTATTTTCATTAACATTTGTGTTTTCTTTGTATTGATCGAGAATCAAATCTCCCTGTAATACTTGATTTTCTAAGATAGCATAGCCTTATAAGTTACAACAGTTGATTAATAGTTCAACCATATACTCAGAGTCTAAAAATCTAGGGGTATAAAGGTAAAATCGAAAAGGGCAGGGTTCAAAATTCAAATACATAAATAAGAGTAACTGTAGTCAATGGAAGAGAAACTGAAGGGGAGTCGCTTTCCATGTAATGAAAACAGAGGCGGTTACAAACTTATCCTTGAAAGGCGTGTGTGGCGGTGTCAGCTTATGATTCCCATTATCCCAATTCTGAAGCAGAGCATCCTCATCAGCATCTAGAGTGGTGAGCCTTTGATGACGTGGCAGCCATGGTCACTGCCACACTCTATTAAGGCGGACCTCACCACACATCTGGCATACTACTCCTTCACTACTCTCTACTCTCTCCCATCTCTCTAGACTCCTCCATCCTACAAACTTCCTCCAATCCATTGCAGCAGCAACATCAACTCATCCACTACCCACTGGTAAAGATGGAGAAGGAAATGATCGCGAAGTCCCTCATCTCCTCCGCTGCCTACGCTCCTTCCTTGCTTCCTCTGCTGTCTCTCTCTCGTAATCTCAATTTCAGGTCGGTTTTTTTGTCTGTTTTTTTTTTTTTTGGAAGTTTTTGAAGAAGTAAAGTAAGATTTATTTTTTACAGGTGTTTATCACCGTTGAAGGCGAATCCACAGCGATGTGTCGTCGGCAGCACCAAGCGGCTTTGGTACTTCTATATCAGATGAACAATTAATGTCTGTTTGGTTACCGAGGAAACAGGGGAAAAGAACGATGAAAACACGGAATCCTTGTAAAAGTCAGATGTTGTGAGGTTTCTAGTGTTTTCTTTTTGCGGATTTCTCGGGAACCAAACGGAGTGTCTGAATTGGTGTTTTGTGTACGCTGATGAACTTTTTTTGGTTGTTGTTTGGTTTCCGAAGTCGCGTGGTTGCTGCTAGAGGAAATTTGGAGTCGACGGGTGTGCCGACGTCGGTGCCGGTGCGCGTGGCGCTCGAGCTTCTTCAAGCTGGACATCGGTATCTGGACGTCAGGTATATATCGATTCCTATTGCTTTTTTTATTGTTAAGATTTAATTTTTACACATAGAGAAGTGGATGGTAGTGCAGTTAGTTTCAGCGATTTGATAATTTCGATTTTGGTATGCTGTTGTAGGACTCCTGAAGAGTTCAGTGCTGGACATGCCTCTGGGGCTATTAACGTTCCTTACA
This sequence comes from Vitis riparia, assembly GCF_004353265.1. Classification (NCBI taxonomy): domain Eukaryota; kingdom Viridiplantae; phylum Streptophyta; class Magnoliopsida; order Vitales; family Vitaceae; genus Vitis; species Vitis riparia. The sequence goes on along the minus strand of NC_048434.1, from coordinate 21,342,449 downwards.
TGCTCAGATTTGGATCTGGTATGGTTTATTAGTTACAGAGTTTCACAAAGTTCATTGAGATCTCAATTGCCTTTTCAGATATGCAAAAATTCAGCTATTCAATCTGCTTATGGTTTTGTTTGGATAAGAATCATTATAGAAGGGGTGCCTTTTGAGACAAATTCTGATTGGTAGTATTTCAATGATCTTTAGCAATGATTGCTACTCGCCATTGATGTATAGAGACTTGAGGAAGATGTATTCCAATACCTTAGTAGGCTTTGCTATGTGATTCTTTATAATCTTGTTTCAATTAATTTCTCTTTTTGAGAACCAATTTTTCTTTAATTAAAATTTGTTGTTTCCCATCTTTTATTAATTTTTGTACAAATGGGATAAAGTTGATAAGAAGAAGAATTTATGATCTATGGAATTTCCATGGGATTATTAAATTTCGAGCAATGATAACATGAGAAACAAGCTATTCTATCCGGCGATGAAACATCATATTCTATCTCATGCTTGGTTAATAATAGAATAAAAAAAAGTTATCCCGTCAATCAAATATATCCAAAATCTTTTGGCATTTATATTATCTGTCCATTTGGGAAAACAAATTTACCATTCTTTTCAGGATGAATAGCCTCTACTAAAAATTATCTTTTAACTTGGACCTTAGTTCAACTTTGCTACCCAATGGAGTTAACTACTGCATTAGTAAACCAAATGTTGATAGCAGCAGCTAGTGTAAACATGGTATCCTCAATCTTTCTTCTTTGGGATGGATTCAATAATAGTGGTTGAGTAGGAGTAGAAGGTAAAATCAGCAATTTCAACTGCAATTAACTGCTAATGAAACTGGATGTAGAATTTATCCGAGTCCAATCAGAAACTAAGATTAGGTATAGTATTGCAGTGGATAAGAAGTTTATTTCATTCTTAAGTTGTTGCTTAATATGTTAATATGATATGATATGTGCGTTGGTATTGTGTCAGCGTTTTGCATTGCTTTTAGCGAATTATCATTATTATTTCACTTGTTCATCTCTTGTTTCTTGATCTTAGGGATGGCAAAGAACCCTAAATTTCTGGTGGAAGTTTCATCACATTTCCGGAAAGATGATGAAATCATTGTTGTATGTCTTCACTATCCAAAGTCTTAGCGCTCTTATTGACTTGAAATCAACTTTGAGATTTGGCATTTGAGTTCTCTTCCTCATATTCCACTTCCTGCCTTTTACAGGGATGCCAGAAAGGGAAAAGGTCACTCATGGCTGTGAATGATCTTTTGGCTGCTGTAAGCACATTCTTTAAACCTTCAAATTGGTTTTACAGCCCCTATTCGTATAATCTCATTCAGGGCTGCCTCTGATAATTTTTCCATTTTATTATTTATTTTCTTCTGCTTGCTTGGTAGTATTGTAGTAGTGCGTCACCTCAACTTGAATCTGTCAGTTTGTTTAAAGGTTGTTGAAAGGGTTTCAAAATAAACAAACTTAGTGCTTGTTTGGATACACTCCATATTTTTTTGATTAAAAATAAAAATAGTAGTAATTCATTAATAATAATAGTAGTTCAATTTCTCTCTGCAGGGTTTTACAGCCATTACTGACATAGCTGGTGGGTATGATGCTTGGTCACAGAATGGACTTCCGACAGACTCTTGAACTTGAAGTATGCACATGGGCGCCATACTTGCTGATACCGTAACTGTTCTAGATAGTAAGGTTATGTGCAGAACAGAATTACAAATGTAGTAATAGCAAGGACAAGGTATACAGGGATCTGTGAATAAAAATGTTGCAGAAGCGGGTAAGCTCTGTATCTGTATCTAGCACGCAATAAAAGATCGATGGTTACCTTGCCAACGCTGCCTCTCATTTCCCATTTTTTTACCTGGTCATTATCTCTTACCAATTTTTATTTATTTATTTTATTTCATCCACGTGGAAAATATGTGATTTGTTTGCAGAGGAAAAATGTGATTTGTGTAGCCAATCAACCTTAATGTAAGTAATTAAGATAAATTGTCATTTTCTTGAAGGTAAATTATTTAACTTTCGATCGAGGAAAGATCTGTTCAGGGTTAGAGGTGAGTTAATGGGTGAGACGGGTACACCCTTCCATCCATCTGGTGAGGGCTAGGGTAAAGTGAGCAGAAAATCAAGAAGTTGATGGACCACTTTGATTTATTATTATATTATTGTTAAGGAAAAAAAAGATCTATTTCCGAGTCTGATTTGGAGAAAGGGTTGGAATGCTTCAAAATAGCAAAGGAATTCATGCTGCCACGTTAGCAATAGCAGTCCTGACAGACACGAGATGAACAAAATCTCTACCTCCAAGCAAACATGGTGCGCACATACCTTCCCTTTACGCCACCTTCTCCAGACCTTTTTATTTGAGTGAAGCAACACATTAAAATCTGAAACAAGAAGCAGGAGACAAGCGAGATCGGCAATATTCATGGGAACGTCTCGGAATTGGTTCGGCATTGTTCGAACAAAGTTCTTCACATCATCCAAAACCATCACTGTTCGCCACATCGCCACCAGCCCCAGCTACAACGAAGAACCAGACGTTACAGAAGGAGGAGCAATATACTCTGAAGAACCCAATGATGGAGCCCCATGCTTGCCATCACCCCGAAAGAAAGATCTCACCAAGGAGGACATCGCGGCCATCAAAATCCAAGCAATTTTCAGGGGTCATCTTGTAATAATCCCAACCCATTCCCCATAATCTCTTTTTTCAACAATTCTCTGCATGGCCAATGTCTTTTAGCAGTGGTTTAATTGCAACTTTAACAGGCACGACGGGCATATCGAGCGCTCAGGAGCCTTGTGAAGCTACAAGCGTTGGTTCGTGGGGTGTGCGTGAGGAGACAGACACGTATAGCCTTGCATTGCATGCACGCACTTGTCCGGTTACAGGTCAGGGTTCGCACACGGCAGCTGCTCCAGCTGGACTCATGATTCATCAATTGCCATTAACCTCTTCACTAAACCACGCTCGCTCTCATTTTCCATATTTTACTTCACGTATAACATCAAATTCCTGTTTGTGTTACACATTTGGGCTTTCCAGTAACAGCCTAATCTAATTTAAATATTCACCTGGTATGACATTCACTTTAATTGCGTCCATTTAGAGATATTTGGCGGCTTAAAGTCTTAAAGATAACGAGAAATGAACCTAATCCATTGGTAGCTTTAGTTCCACCAAAACGATGATGCATCCTGTAGCTGACTTTGACGAGTCATACTCATACAGAGTATATGGGAGCCAATGTTGGTAGAAACCATTTCAAATAAGGAGAGGTTGCTCTGTCTTATGTCTCCACCTTCTGGAATTATTATCACACAACCACATTTATGGATTTCAGCAACCGTATCCCTATATTGAAACAACTAGTTGCTGGTTGCCAGTTGCAGTGGCAGCTGAAAGCCCAATATCTGGTAACAAAATTTTCCTTTCAAGGTTTTGAGTAAAAGCTATCTCCTTTATACTGATCTATCGAATCAGTGATAACTAGCCCTCCGTATGGATTTTAGATTTTAAAACACCAGGCAGAGAATGGGCATATTCCTTGGCCTTGCTTCCGCGCTTTATCCACAATTTCCTAATTATACTTTCACCAGAGATACAAAAGTACCCCCAGTGATCCACCCTTGTCACCGTGTCAGTGTTATTTGGAATTGTGGGCTAAAAGAGCAGGTGCCTGGGATAATTGTTCATAGCCATGATGTTTGAGACTAAAAAAATCATCCACCCCCCACCCACCCAAAAAAAAAAGAAAGAAAGAAAGAAAAAAAGAAAGAACAGTAATTTAACCAAAACGCAAGGCCACAAGAATTTTGTACCAAGTTGAAGCAGTTCTCCAACCTAGCCCAACACACATATTGCAATCATCAGAGGCAATTATTAGAAAAGAAAAAAAAAGGCCAAGAAAAATAAACAGGAAGAAGAAAGTTCCCAGTGCACCTGAACCAGAAATCTTCTATGGGGTTAAAATAAAAAAACTAGAACTCCGCTAATCATGGACAAAGTAATGTACATGGCAATATGTATGATGAGAAATGGCCCACGCGTTGAGATCTACATACATTATGAACAGCATCCTCTCCTCCCCAACCTCAGTGATGACCTAGTCTAAGTGCTGATAAGAATCTACCAGATGATTTATCCTTGCGCCTACTGTCTCCCTCACCCCCAACCTGTTTCAAATTCACAAAAGTTAAAACCCAACTTGTAGAATTGTTTAATGAGAACAAACTCTGGTTTGAAGCAGTGTCATACCTCATTGGCTAATTGATGCAGGATTTCTAGAATTGTAGAGAAATCAGGTCTCAGAGTTGGGTCTTGCCACCAGCATCTCTCAAGAAGTCCTGCAATCTTTGGATGAGTATGCTTGGGAACAGTAGGACGTAGACCCTGCTTGTCATGTGAGTTGAAGTTAAGTCATTCACTGTGAGAAGAAAATTTCATGGTAAAACCTGTGTTAAAATGGAAAGAAGGAATACCTTTTGGACCACACCAACTGCAGCTTGTAAGGGGGTTAAGAATGAGTATGGAAGCTGGCACATCAACCATGAACATGATGATTGGAGCAGTTACATTTATGCATTATGGCCAAACAGAAGAGACAGAAGAAAGAAAAAGAAAAATTCTTAACAGAAAACAAGCTTACTTCTCCAGTCAGAAGCTCCCATAGAACTATTCCAAAACTGAAAACATCAGCCTTGTGATTATATGGTCTATGCTCAATGACCTTCAGAGCATTAAAAACTACTGTAAGAAAATGCTAGGGAATAACAGTCTAGTAGACTGTAGACGGCATGTTAAATGCAAACTATGTTATGAAATGAGATGAATGATTGTTTCTCATAACAAAATGAGAGAAGTGTAAAGCTAATGAATAAACTAAATAATGCATGAACCTTAGAGTTGATTATTAAGCATCATATTATGGCTGTGAAAATTTAGATGGCAATTATTATCATTGCAACATTGTTCACAGAGAGAGAGAGAGAGAGAGAGAGAGAGAGAGAGAGAGAGAGATGGTGGGTAGCGTGGTTTCTAATTCTCAAAATGCCTTTGTAGAGGGTAGGCAAATACTGGAAGTGGTGCTTCTTGAAAACAAGGTAATACACTCAAGGTTGAATAGCTCCAGGCGGAGTAGTCTATGAACTAGATATCAAGAAGGCCTACAACCATATTAATTGGGATTCCCTTTTAGCAGTGTCAGAAAATGAGATTCAACCTAAGGTGGGAGGTTATATTAAATGGTGCATCTCTACAGCTAGGTTCTAGATGCTAGTGAATGGCACTCCTAAAGACTTCTTTTAGAATGCCAGGGGCATGAGGCAAGGAGAGAGCTTCTGTCTCCTTACTTATTTGTCCCAGCAATTGAAGGCACTCAGTCGTATTTTAAAAAGGGCAGAGGAAGGTGGTTTCAGTTCAGGCTTTAAGGTGGGAGAGAGGATAGAAGAATCCAACCTGTTGTTGGCAGCTGACACTCATTTTCTGTGATACTTGTGAGGAGCAGTTGAAGTACTTGAGCTGGTCACTCATGTAGTTTAAGGCAATATTTAGGTTAAAGATTAATTTGAAGAGTGTGTTAATTCCTGTAAGGGGGGTGCCTAATGTGGAGGGGGTGGCGACTTTCTTGAGAAGTGGGCATGGACACTCCTACTACCTACCTTGGACTACCATTGGGGCCCTCTGTGAAGTCAGTGGTGGCTTGGGATGTGATAGAAGAAATGTTTCTACAAAGGCTCACAATGTTGGAGCATCAAGCAGCTTCTATTGATAAAAAATCACTTAGTCAAGTTTGCCAATTACTCATGTATATGTTTGTCATTCCAAAAAAGGTGAGTTGGAAACTTGAGAAGATTCAAAAAGACTTCCTCTAACCAGGTGGAGCCAAAAAGTCTCACTTGGTGAATTAGTCAATTGTGTGCATGAAAAAGAATGAAGGATGGATGGGTATCAGAGACTTATCTACATTAAATAAGGCATTGCTTAGCAAATGGGAAGGAAGGTTTCCTGTTGAAAGGGAGTAGGCAGGTTATGTGCTCCAGCATTGTGAGGGAAGGTTACGGGCTAGGTTGTGGAAGGCTATTAGAGGTTGGGATTTATAAAAAGTTGGACCAGTTTAGCGGTGGGTTATGGAAAAAAAATAGAGTTTTGAAAGGATTGTTGGTGTGGGCATTTTGCCTTGAGTGATGCATTCCCAGCTTTGGATGCCTTAGCCAGTTCAAAGGATGCTTGGGTGGTGGAGGAATGGGAGGACTTAGAAGGGGGCGGTCATTGGGGACCTCTTCTTCATATAGTTCCATGATTGGGAATTGGAAGTGGTTGGGGATTTTCTTACAAGGATCCAAAAGCATCCAATGAGGCAAAATAGAGAGGATAGTCTGGTTTGGAAGGACTCAAAGGAAGGAAACTTTTCAGTTAAATCTTTCTATACTTTTCTTAAGCTGGAGGGAGAAAGGGATTTCTCTATGAAAGTGATTTGGAATTCTTGGATTCCTACGAAAATGAAATTCTTTGCATGGGAGGCAGTATGGGATAGGATTTTGACCTTGAATCATTGAAAAAGGAGTGATGGACTTTGGCAAATCATTGCTGTCTCTACAAAATGGAAGAAGAAACAACTAATCAAATCCTCCTTCATTACATTAAAAGAGGATTTTGTGACACTAACTATTTTTACTTTTTGGAGCAGAACGCATATTGTCATCTTCAATGAAAGAAACTCTACTAAGTTGGCAAGGGAGGTTTGTGGAGACAATGCAGAGGGAGCTGTGAAGGGCTGCCCCATTGTGCTTATTTGGATCATATGGAAAGAGAAGTTAGTCCTTCGAAAATTGGGAACAGTCCAACCAGGCCCCAAAATGTTGTTTTTGTACTCCCCTATTGTGCGCACTAAAAGGTCCATCAATCTGAATGACATGCCTCTTCTGGATTTAGTTAACCAGTTGGGATCTAGATAAGGTGAAGGAAGATTGTTTGTTTCTTTCTCCCCTATATCACTACAACAGCGTTCAGAGAGAGTAGAATGCAAATAGACATTAGCTTTCTGCACATGAAAACAGATTGGAAAAAAATACCAGATTGGATCTGAATACCAAATCTTAGGCTAAATATGTTAAAGAGTTTTGACAGCATTCATGACATAACCAAAGAAAAAAAAAGTGGTAAGCGGAATAATAAAGTAACTGACACCCAATCAGATCAGAGAAGTTATAATTGCTGACAACTGGGGCTGTAAGGTGTGATACATACAGCAAAAAAAAAAAAAAAAAAAGTTTGGTAAAGGCATAGCAACATACATGACACCTGATCAAACCAAAGAAGTTACAATTGGAGTCAACTAGGACTGCAAGCCAATAATATATACATCTATTGGTGCATACCTCAAAATTATGATCTGAACTTGTGCAAAAATAGTACACATACTATCATCACCAAAAGGAAAATGTCACGTATAAAAATTAAAGGTGCACGATTGCTGAGAGGCATAACTACATATCATGGAATAACTTGGCATTAAATTTCTATAAAGGAAGATTTAGTACCACGTTTATATTGAAAATTACTGTTATGTAAAGAGAACAACCAAGAAATTAGAAAATACATAAAAATGCACACCTCAGGAGCCATCCAACGGTATGTTCCAGTTTCCGCAGTCATTACTCCAGATTGAGTTTGCACTCTTGCTACTCCAAAATCAGCAACCTTAACAACCTGTCCAGGAAAGTTTTAGAATTTTTAGACAAACTATATATTGTTACAAGCAGCATCCTCCTAACTCCTAAGAGGGTTGAATCTATAATTAGGCAGCATAAATTCAAAAAAAGGATTTCATCAAAAGCTAAGGCTCAATTTAGATACAGTTTTGTATTTACTATTTCTAGACATAAAATATAAGTATTTTTTCAGTTATGGATTCGATTTTTATAAATATTAAACTCGTGATAATTCTAATTTTGATTTTATGTATTTTATAAATGGAAAAGTGTTTGGTAATCATATAACAAGTCAAAAAAAAAAAAAAAAAAATCTTTTTAGATGATTTAAGTCGTAGCTTTAAATTTTTCATTATAAAATTTATTAAAAAATTTTGCAAATTAAAAGAATTTTTATATCCCTATTTATTTATCTAGTTTTTAAAAATTGTTGTTATCAAAATGTGAAAACAAAAGGTAAAAACAGATTACCAAACATGATTTTAAAAATTGCTTTCCAATTTTTCATTTTAAAACCAGAAATTGAAAAATAAAAATCAACCAAACATACCCCAAGCAACAGAAGACGGGATTTTGATTAAGAAAACAAATAAGCAAGAAAATAGATATGAATGGCATTGAAAATGGAAAATGCAACTGAACTTTAGGAAGGGAAACAAGCTATGTCTGACCAAGCCAGACTCAACTAGCCCCAGCCTTATTTATGAAACTATGCCCAATACACTAGTAGGGATAGTCAGTCATCACAATCAAATAAGCAGCCTGGTTTTTTTTCCTCCAAGTGCTATAAAAATCTGTACAAATGTGAGTATCCTACCACAGCTTATATCTGACACTCAGTTATATTAGATACACACCATTAGTGACTGGTTTATAATCTTAATGTTATTTATTTTATTGTGCATTTGAACAAAAAGAAAATGCCAACATGGATTCAGATTGTGATATAATTACGGATGTTGGACAAATACAGTAGAAATGAAATTATCAATTAACTAGGAAGAAAACAACATTGAATAGATTGCTTGAAAATCAAAAGCAGTCAAAGTGGAAATATGAGAGACTATCAAATCAAAGAATTGTGGTTATATAAAGATGGAAATTCAACAAACACCAATACATTGGAAAGAGGGAAGGGAAAAAAAACCAAAACAGCATGCAAGTACCACAAACTAGAAAAGAATACATTAAAAACATAAAACAGCATCAATAGGCAGTTAGATATTAAAAATGAAATTATCAAGATGAGAAAGCATCATATCCGCAAAAGGGATAGAATTGTGGTTTTGCATATTATGGGAAATTTTCCAGAGACAAAAAAATTAAGAAACTAAACCAGAAAAGTTAAAAGGTTTAAAGTCACATGGATATTGAATGAAAATATAATTAACAAAGGATAAAAGATCAGACACATACGGTTTTAAAAAGAAATACCACGTACATCATTTTCATCCATCAAAAGATTGGCAGTTTTCAGATCCCTGTGGATTATATTATTCTCGTGCAAATAGTTCATTCCTTTGGCAACATCAATCGCTACTTTGAGTAGAGATGGTAGCTTAAATGCACCCCGTTGTTTATGCAGAAAGTCGTAGACACTTCCTCTAGACATGAACTCTGGTAAAATAGAAACATAACCATCAGAATTAATTATCTTCCTTAACAAGAGAGCAAATTGATATTACAACGTCCCAAAGGGCCATGTAATCTTACAGAATGATAAATTTGTATAAGAGGATAGTTACCATAAAAACTAAGTTCCTATACTTTCTGTAAATCCCACATATAGCTGCTATATAGGCAGTAGTTCCCTTCTATTAACCTAATGAATTATATGTTACCATGTTGAAAAACAGCACCCAAGCAGCAGCCCAATCTTGAATATAGAAGTAACAAATGTATCTCAAGCATACACTAAAATAGGTATAGAAAATTCATTGGAATTTACCGGTTATAATGCACAAATTTGGAGGTCGGGTACATGCACCTATGAATTGTACAACATTCCTGTGCCGAATTTTTCTACAATGCCAATAAAAATCATATGAGAAAAGATGGGAATGTTAAGAAAGATGCAGAAAGAGATATCTATCCTTCTTACCAAAGGGATGGGCAAGTGGAATAACATTAGTTGACATCAGAAAAAACTCCAATACAAATTATTACATGCACAAAACAAAACATATTGCTACACTGCACCACAGCTTTCTAAAGATACAGTGAATGAAAAATGCACTATAATTTTAATGAGTGACTTGAAACTTTTTTTTTTTTTTTTTGATAGGCAAAAAGAGGGCATGTATTCGAAGCACCTTAGAGAAGATGAAGCAAGCACACACTAAGTGGTACAATCAAAGCCCAGTATAGGCGAAAAGGTAAGGAGCAAAAAGAACTTTTTCCTTGCTAAGAACTCAACCAATCTAGAAAATCTAACATAGATAGCATGTGGTCCTTTGTATACACCATAACCCAATTCACAAAAGTATATAAAAAGTAGATTTAATCGCTTGGTTTGATTGCTCAACATCATTAAAAGTCCTTTTGTTCCTTTCCTTCCAAATAGTCGACCACAAGCACAAGGGAGCAACCCTCCATGCTTTCTTCCATCTTTTACCCACGAAAGAGTTATGCCAACCCAACAGATTCCCTCTGGAATGTAAAACCCACTCCATTCCAAAAAAGGAGTAAATCAAATTCCACAACATTCTTGTTGTGGAGCAAAAAAGAAGCAAGTGACTCGTAGTTTCCTCCTCTCTTTTGCACAAATAGCACCTATTCGAGAGATTCCAACCCCTCTTTTTGAGTCGGTTAAGAGTTAAAATTCTTCCCTAAGACGCTTCCCAGGCAAAAAAAACTGACCTTCATTGGAGCCCAGGTCCTCTACACTATACTAAACAAAAAAAGATCTCTAGGTCCCTTAGAAGAGGAACAATAAAGAGATCTAATAGAAAACTTGTCGTTCTTGGTTTCATTCCATCTTAGATTGTCCTCCACATCCCTTTTAACTTCCAAAGGTTGTAGTTTCTAAAACAAAGTTTTCACTTCACCTAGCTCCCAATCATTAAAAATGTCTTGAAAAACAAGGGCTCCAACTGCCCCCTTCCCCATCCTCCTCCCAAGCTTCTGCCATCCATCCATTTTTGTTGGCCACACAAGAAAATAAGTTTGGGAATGCTTCTTCCAAAGTTTGATTCTCACACCATAAGTCTTTCCAAAATTTAGCCCTTCTCCCATTCACAACTAAAAAAGCGAGATCTACTTCTTCTACCCTCCCATTCATTTTTTATGGCCTTTCACACCCCAACTCCATAACCTTCTCTCACTTCTCTCAAACACCACTCCCCTTCCTCTTCTTTGTACTTCCTTATTATGAGTTGTGTTGAGCTATAAATAAAATAGGAGAATTATTTTCCTATTATGTTAGTTTTCTATTTCTGTAAATAGATAGTTTTGTTAGTTTCCTATTTCTGTAAATAGATAGTTTTATTAGTTTCCTATTTTTGTAAATAGATAGTTTTATGATTTAGAAATAAGTTAGTTTCCTATTATGTCTCTTGTTTCCTATTTCTTCTCTTGTAATCTCCTATATAAACTGTGTATAATCAATCTAATAGACAAAATTTATTATTTTTCATCCCATATTTTGTGTCATGGTAACAGAGCTGTAGGTTTTTAAGACTTGGGCATCATTCTAGCCTTCATCGCCATTTTTCTAGCCTTCATAGCTGGATTTTTTTTATTCACGTGTTCTTTTACTAGCCTCCATTGCTACTGATTTTTTTGTTTTGCGGTCTGCCTTAATTCTAAGAGATCAGGTTTTTTCATGGAAGATGTTGGAAAATTCAGGTACACCTTCACTCTCTTTTTGCATAAATGCCTCACATAGAGTTTATGATGACTCTTGGATAATAGACTCCGGTGCCACAGACCATATGACCTCCAAATCTCGACTTTTCAATACCTATACCCCAAGCCCAAGTAACAAGAAAATTGTAGTGGTCAATGGCTCTTTAGTTACTATTGCAGGTTTCGGAGACATATACATCACACCTACCCTTATTCTTAAAAATGTCCTCCATGTACCAAAATTGTCAGCCAACCCTGTTTCCATTCAAAAGCTTACCCATGATCTTAAATGTTATGCTATTTTTTTCCCTTCTTATTGTGTTCTTCAAGAACAAGGCTTGAGGAGGAGGATTAGACTTGCTAAGGAAAGGAGCGGTCTTCACCACGTTGAATCATCTCAGAAAACTAGTAATAATTTGTCATTGTCTTTTCTCAGTTCCTCAAATAAAGATACCATTTGGTTGTATCACCTACGTCTAGGTCATCCATCTTTTAGGGTTTTAAAGATCATGTTTCTTCATTTGTTCCAAGGATTAGATATTTCTGAGTTTCATTGTGAAACTTGTGAATTGGCAAAACATACTTGTGTATCTTTTCCTATTAGCAATAAAAGAAGTTCTCATCCTTTTCATTTGATTCATAGTGACATATAGGGTCCTTCGACTATACCTAATGTTTCTGGGGCTCGTTGGTTTGTATCCTTAATTGATGACTACACTCGGGTTACATGAATCTTTCTTCTTAAATAAAAATCTGATGTTAGCATTATTATACCTAATTTCCACTCAATGGTTCAAAACCAATTTGGGGTTAAAATAAAAAGCTTTAGGACAAACAATGCTAGAGATTACTTCAACCAGACTTTATCACCCTATTTTCAATCACAGAGCATTCTCCATGACTCATCATGTGTTAACACACCCCAACAAAATGGGGTAGCCGAGAGGAAAAATGGGCATTTACTCAACACAACCCGAGTCTTACTCTTGCAAGGGAATGTTCCTAAGTCCTATTGGGGGGAAGCTGTTCTTACTGTTACATACATGAATAATAGAATTCCCTCACGAGTGTTAGACAACAAAAGCCCCGTAGAGATACTTAAGAGTTTCTATCCACACTTCAGAACCTCAAATGGGCTCACTCCTAGGGTATTTGGGTGCACTGCATTTGTTCATGTCCACAGCCAACATAGAGAAAAGCTAGACCCTCAAGCCATAAAATGTGTCTTCCTTGGTTACTCACATCCACTCAAAAAGGATACAAGTGTTACAATCCCTCAACCAGAAAATTCTACATCTCTGCAAATGTCACCTTCACAGAAAATAAACCTTTTTCCCCAAGTCCTCTCTTCAGGGGGATATTTCAATGATGGAAGATAGTCCTTATGAGTCCTTTGAACCTCTTGACCTTCCTCATGTCTCAACCCATGGTGATGAAAAACCTGGGTCATCCGAACCTGAGTTATTCGAGTCAATCACACATGAGACACCCAAGTTTACCACTGAACCCGTGTCATCCCCTGTTCCTGCCAGTGTCACTCGCAATTTTCCACAGGTTCCTAAGGTGTATTCAAGGGAAAAGGCCATTCCAGAACAAAAGCAGGTCCAAGAATCCAACTCAGACCCTGGGAATGAAATCATGGTAAGATCAGACCCACCTTTACATACACAAATTGGTGAAACTTTCACTGACTCAACAGACAACCTAGACCTAGACCTTCCTATTGCTGTTAGAAAAGGCACCAGAGAATGCACTAACCGACCACTCTATCTACTATCACAGTGTGTATCTTAAACACCTATCACTAGCCCATAAGAATTTTATTGTGAGTCTAAACACCACTATCATCCCTAACACTGTTTCTGAGGCATTGACAAAAAGGGAATGGAAGGATGCTATGAGAGAGGAGATGAGTGCATTAGAAAAAAATAAAACATGAGAGATTGTTGAAAGACTGAAAGGGAAAAACATTGTTGATTGCAAGTGGATTTTCACACTGAAATATAAAGTTGATGGATCTCTTGAGAGACATAAAGCAAGATTGGTAGCCAAAGGGTACACTCAAACTTATGGAGTTGATGATCAGAAGACTTTTGCTCCAGTTGCAAAAATGAATACTGTAAGAATCCTGCTGTCACTGGTTGCCCACTACAATTGACAACTCCTACAGTATGATGTTAAGAATGCATTTCTTCATGGTGATTTAGATGAAGAGATTTACATGAACATCCCACCGGGATTTGAGAGAAACACAGGTAACAAGGTGTGCAAGTTGAAAAAGGCCCTTTATGGGCTAAAACAATCTCCTAGGGCTTGGTTTGGGAGATTTGCAAAAGTCATGAAAGAGTTTAGGTACAAACAAAGCCAAGGTGACCACACTCTCTTCATTAAGCACTCGGCTTCAGGAGGAGTAACTGCTCTTCTAGTCTATGTTGACAACATCATAATGATTGGAAATGATGAGAGAGAAAAACATGAATTGAAACAGAGATTAACAACAGAGTTTGAGATAAAGGAACTAGGGAAACTGAAGTACTTCCTCGGTATTGAGGTGGCATATTCCACACAAGGGATCTTCATCTCTCAACAAAAGTATGTGACTGATTTATTGGCAGAAATAGGGAAGATTGGGTGTAAACCAGTCTCTACCCCAATGGATCCAAACCACAAGTTGGGAGAAGCTAAAGAAGAACCAGTGGTGGATAAAAGAATGTACCAAAGGCTGGTTGGTAGGCTCATATACCTTGCTCACACTCGGCTAGACATCGCCTACTCAGTGAGCGTGATCAGTCAATTCATGCATGATCCAAGAGAACCTCATCTTCAAGCTGCTTACAGGGTGCTACATTACTTGAAAGGCAACCCCGGGAAAAGAATTTTGTTAAAAAAGAACAATACTCTTGCTCTAGAAGCATACACCGACGTTGACTATGCAGGTTCCCTAGTGGATCAAAGATCAATTACAGGGTATTGTACTTTTCTTTGAGGTAATCTGGTAACATGGAGAAGTAAAAAGCAAAATGTGGTAGTAAGGTCGTCTGTAGAATCAGAGTTTAGGGTCATTGCTCAAGGGTTGTGGGAACTACTTTGACTGAAGATTATTCTAGATGATTTGAGAATCAAGTGGGATGGTCCTATGAAGCTCTATTGTGACAACAAGTCAGCTATCAATATTGCTCATAACCCTATACAACACGATAGGACAAACATATTGAGATTGATAGGCATTTCATCAAAGAAATTGGAGGAAGGAATAGTGTGTATGTCCTATGTTCCATCAGAACATCAATTAACTGATATCCTAACAAACGGGCTGAACAGTTCAATGTTTCACGATCTTGTATTCAAGCTGGGAATGGAAGACATCTATTCCTCAGCTTGAGGGGAAGTGTTGAGCTATAAATAAAATAGGAGAATTATTTTCCTATTATGTTAGTTTCCTATTTTTGTAAATAGATAGTTTTATGATTTAGGAATAAGTTAGTTTAGGAATAAGTTAGTTTCGTATTATGTCTCTTGTAATCTCCTATATAAACGGTGTGTATTATCAATCTAATAGACAAAATTTATTATTTTTCATCCCATATTTCGTGTCAGTTTCCATAAAGACTCCCTTTATGTAGCAAATCTCCAACTCCACTTCTCTCAAGCCAAGCTTTGTTTAGGAAAACAAGGTTAAGAATTCCGAGGCCCCCCTCCTTTTTACCTAACCCAAATAGATTCCAATTCACTAAATGAGGTTTTTTCTCTAGTGCACCATCTCTCCATAAAAAATCTCTTTGGATATTTTTGAGTCTTGAACTAACCTTCTTGGGATAACAAATAAAGACATGAAGTAAATCAGGAGACTTGATAAAGTGTTTTTTATCAAAGTAAGTCTCCCACCCTTGGAAAGGTATTATCTTTTCCACATTGCTAATCTATTTCCAAATCTCTCTTCCACTACATTCCATATCCTGGAAGATTTAAAAGAGACTCCCAAAGGTAGACCAAAATAAGATGTGGCTAGCTTACCTATTCTACATCCCAACACCGATGCTAAAATCTCCACATTAGTTACACCCCCTCCCCAACACCCACACACACACAAACAAGAATAACCTCACTCTTATCCAAATTAATTTTTAGTTGAGAGGTTGTCTTAAACCACATAAACACCCTACTCAAATGTCTCAACTAATCATTGTTGGCCTTGCAAAAAATCAAGGTATCGTCAACAAACAAGAGACAAGACACATCCATCCCCTTTTCACTTCTTCTTCCCACATTAAAACCTAAAATGAAGTCTCCACTCTTAGCTTTGCTTAACAATTGACTAAGAGCTTCCATGGCCAAAATGAAAGGTTAGGGGGATAAAGGATTGCCTTGCCTCAAACCCAAAACTATGAAAAAATCCTGAAGGAGTTTCGTAAATGAGAACAAAAAAGCTTGCCATGGAGATACATCGTTTTATCCATCTTATCCACTTTTGCACAAACCCCATTTTAGACAAGACCGTTAATAAGAAACCTCAATTGAAATGATCATAAGTCATCTCAATATCCATCTTTAAGATAAGTCCAAGAGTGTTGCTCTTTAACTTAGAGTCAATGACTTCACTAGCAATGGGCACTGCATCAAAAATCTATCTACCTTTTATAAAAGCACATTGAAAGTCCGAAACCACCTCTCCCACTACTTGAGTTTGTTTGCCAAAACTTGAGCTAGCAACTTGAACAAACCCCCAACAACGCTAATGGGTCTAAAGTCTTTCAAATTTCCAGTTCCCCCTTTGTTGGGATCAACAATAAGAAAGTGGTGTTTAAGCTTCTTTGAAAAGTGCCTTGAGTGAAAAACTCCCTAAAAAAACCCATGATCTTACACTAAATGAAATCCCAACAAAATTGCTAGAAGCCATAGTGAAATTGTTTGTGCTTGGAGCTTTATCCCCGCAAAGGCTATTGAGAGCTTCAAAAACTTCCTCCTCCAAGGAAGGCTCCTCTAAGCTCTTGGAACGATCTCTCCCCAAAACTTCAAAGCATAATCTCCTTATGATTGGTCTCCAATCCCCCATCTCCGAAAGAAGAGCATGAAAAGCTCTACACACCCCATCCTTAATTTCATCAACCTCGATTAAAAGAGCACCATTAACTCACTTTGGTCAACAAGTTCTTTTTACTACAAGCCTTGGCCATTTTGTGGAAAACCCTAATGTTCTTATCTCTCTCCCTTAACTAGATTTCTCTAGACCTTTCTCTCCATGAAGTTTCTTCCATTAAAGCCCACTTTTTAAACTCCTCCAAGGCCATCCTTCTAGCCTTTGTCTCCTCAAGGGAGAGAGGAGAAACTCTCTCTTTAGAGTCCCAAAAGTTAATAAGGGAAAGAGTTTTTGCCTTGTTAAAGGAAACATTACCAAAAGCTACTTTATTCCACACCTTAAGGTCTTTTTTTAGGGCCTTTTACTTCAATGCAAGGCAGTGATTGCTAGTTCCGCTAACATTATACCTCGTCCACCAATTTCTCAAGAGATCTTTGAAACCATCAACCTTAAACCACATATTCTCAAATTTGAAAGGGGTTTTGCCTTTTTTTATCCTTCCTCCTTCAAGAATGATAGGACAATGGTCTGAAATAGTCTTGGGAAGAACAAACAGAGAAAGACCCAAAAAGTAGTCCTTCTACTCATCAGAAACTAAGAAGTAGTCAAGCCTCAAGGCTGACCGAGAGTTCAAGCCACCACACCATGTAAATAGGCGAAGTGGCTTGTAACTTATATAGCAAGGATGACATAGACGAAGATTAAAACCTAGTTAATATGCTTTGACTAACTAGAACAAAATGGGAATGGGTTACTTCATAAGTAAAATTCTTATTAAAAAAAAAAAGAAAAAAAAAAAGCTCAAATGGCAGTTTCAAAGAGGAGACGTATGATCAAGTTATACAGGGTAAAAGAATGTTGATTGCAGTCATATAATATTTTATGAGCTACCTCATAAGCACAAATAACAATATAAGAAAATTCACTTAGCTAAAAATTTCTTAATCCACAATCACATTTTAATCAAGTCCATGTTGAGTACAAAGAATTATTCATTATATAAGGGTTTTTTTTTTATTAATGCTTTGCATGTTACATTTTAAAAAAGGGAGCTTGGATAAAAAATCTTCATGTTCTCAATACTGTTCTTCTAGGCAAGTAGATTTGCCTATAAAAAAGTCTTCATGGAAGAGGGTAATTATAGGAGAGTTTTTCTTTTTAGAGGTGGGGGTTTGCTTTAGTGTACTAAGGGAAGGTTATGCAGTACGATTGTGAAAGACAATTAGGAACAAATGGGAAGGTTTTAAAAGTAGAATTCACTTTGTTATTGGGGATGAGAGAAGAGTAAATTTTGGTTGGATAGGTGGTATGGTTCCATGATTGGGAGTTAGAGATGGTGGAGCTTTTCTACGAAGACTTCAAAAGCAAAAGTGAGGCAAGATGCATAGGATAGGATGACCCAAATGGATCTAAAGAGTGGAAAAGTTCTCAGTTAAGACTTTCTACTCCTTTTTGGTGCAACTAGGATCAACCCCATTTTTAGTTGATGTCGTTTGGAGTCTATGGACTTCGACAAGAGTGGGTTTTTTTTTTTCTTTTACATTAGGAAGCAATGTGCAAAAGAACATTGACCTTGGATCAGTTGAAAAAGAGAGACATGTCTTTAAGGAACAAATGTTGCATGTGTAAAAAGGAAAAAAAATCCATTTATCGCATTATACACACAAATTTCTTTTCAAGAAAAACTTATTTGTGGTCAAATTATATTTTTATTGATTTGAAGAATGATGTGGTTATAATCTCTATACTCTAATTCTTCATTTTTCCTAGTTGTTAATCAAGGGCTTGAGGAACCTGGTTATCAAATAGCTTCAACTTAATTTGGGCCTTAACTTGATTTAATTTTGAGAGTTGACTTGACTTGAGTCTTGGCATGATTTGCACCTTGTCTTGACTTGGACCTTGGTGTGATTTGGATTTTGGCTTGACTTGGACTTTGGCGTGAATTAGGTATTGGTGTGACTTGAGCTTTGGCTTGATTGCCTTGACATAACTTGAACAATGCCAATTGAGGGCTTGAGCAACTCAATCCTAGATCGAAGGAGTTTTCTTTTATACATTTTAATCTTGAAACTTGTAACTCGAGTGTTCGAAGATCTTGACAATTTGAAGAAACTTTGAAAAAATTGAAGATTCATCAAGGTGTCTCCTTTGAAGATTTGGATCTCCCTTGAAGAGTTTGTCTCAAGTCTTATCTTCTGACTTGCCTTGAGAGCTTTAGAAAGAGTCTCATTTATAGAGACTGGAAGTACCAAATTTATTTAGTTTTCTAATTCCTTACAAATTTATTGATGGACTAAAATTAATATTTAGAAAGATTTTAAAGACCATAATTAGAAGTCTTAACCGTTTAATATATTATTCTTTAATTTAAAATAATATTTAAGGAGATCTAAAACAACATATTTGGTAGTCTATAATTTATTTCTTAGTAAGACTTGATAATTACTTTTTCAATTATCGAATTTACCATTTTGTTTATTCTAACAATCATATTTAAGATTTTAAAGACCATAATTAGAAGTCTTAACCGTTTAATATATTATTCTTTAATTTAAAATAATATTTAAGGAGATCTAAAACAACATATTTGGTAGTATTTAATTTATTTCTTAGTAAAACTCAATAATTACTTTTTCAATTATCGAATTTACCATTTTGTTTATTCTAACAATCATATTTTAATTTTTAGAATATATATTTTTCTTATTTAAATGGAAAAGAACTTGTCCTTTCTTTTTATATAGCTCATGCTATAGATGACATTATTTCATTAGTAGAAAATTTATGACATGTGACAACTTTCAACATGTGATTTTGTTGTTGGTCCATAATTAACTTAATTTAAGTATATGATAGATTATAAAGGTTAAATTTTGACCTTATAAACACATTCTCTTATACTGTGCGACAACAAGAATATTGTGGTGGCTTCTCTTTTCCATGTTTAGGATAGCTTGGTTGATTCATTCTTTAACAAGACCGATGTTTTTAAGCTACAATGGGTCCTTTGTTGGGAAAAAGTGAAAAAGAGCCTAGATGATTTTCCCTTAGTGTTTATTTTGGATCATTTTGAAGGACAAAAGTCAGAGGGAACTCAAAATTGTGAAGTAATAGAAGCAAGTGCTCAAATCTTTTTTTGTGTAATTTTTTGGAGTGTGTTAGCCATTGTAACAGTGTTACAGTGAAAGTGCAACCATACAAAGGGCTCCAAGCAAAAAAAACAAACAAAACAAACAAAACAAAAAAACCTTCCCTCTTCTACTTTGTACATAAAAAATGTTACAACTAACCTATTCCAAAGCTTTCTTTACAATCCCTTTGAAGAGGATCACCATGACCAACTTGCAAACTAAATCTACTCTAGAGCTTTTTTTTCCTTGAGTCAATGGTCCCATAATGAAACCCTCATCAAGGATATGTCTCCCCTCACAAAAGCATTATGATACTCAGACACCACCTTTTCCAATTTACTTACCCGAATTTTTGCTAGAAGTTTATATAGCTTGCTTACTAGATTGATTGGTCTAAAATCCTTGATATGTCAAATGGAAAGAATTGAAACCTCTCCCACTCGTGCATTGAGCAACTTGATCTCTGATTTAGTTGAAGGAGTGGAACAAGTATGAAGGAAGTTCCAAGGGATGGAAGAAGATGATTTGCTGTGGAGTCCAAATCTTTTGAACTTTTGATTGATGTTGTAGGAGGTAAGTTGAGAGGGTGCATGTGGGAGAGATGCAGAGGAATAACCTCTTGGATCAGATTTGGGGATGCAAGCCTTAGAAGTTTGTTGACTGGAGTTGAGACTTGCTGTAGAGGTAGAGATGATAGAAGTCGGTCCCTCGTCTGGGAGGAGGAGGGAAGAAAGTACAGGTTGGAGCGTCGTTGAAATGAGGCAGGAAGATTTCTCCTTTGCTCTGTTCATGATCTAGAGGCAAAAAACTTTTGCTTAATCTTTCCGGAAGGGAAGGGGTTGTCTGGTGGTTGGAATATTTTGGCAGAGAAGTTGAGAGAGGTTGGGGTAGTTCCCATTGGAGGATTGAAGGACCCTCTTTACATTGAGGTGCTTAAAATGGAAAAGGAGCTTGAACCAAGGACCTATGTAGATGTAGCAAAATCGAAAACGGGTAGGTTAGGAGATAAGGTCTGGTTGGAGTTGGAAAGGAGGGTGATGCTTGGTAGACTAGAATAGTTGGATCACTGTATAGTGGGTAGATGGGAAAATGTTTCAACTCCTTTCCCTAAGTTGGATTTTCTGAAAAATTGGGCTCTTCATGCTTGGTTCCTCAAAGGATGGTTGAATATAGTTGTGTTGGGAAGAGGCCTTTTGCTCTTTGAGTTTGAGTTGTTAAGTGAGGCCGAGTGTGTTCTTGCAAGAGGGAAGAGAAGTGTTAAAGACAATGTCTTATTTTTGGAAAAATGGCACCCGGAGGTGGGGTGTTTTTGTAATGGAGCCAATGTTAACGAGGCTTGGGTGAGAATGGTGGGTCTTCCTCTTCACCTATGGAGCTGCGAGGTGTTTAAATTGATAGGAGATGGTTACGGTGGTTTCATTGCAGTGGACGAAAATACGGATACTATGGTAGATTTGCAATGGGCTAGAATGTTGGTGAAGGTGGTCAGTAAGGACTTACCTACCTCTATCCAAATTGTGGTTCGATTGAGGTGTTTCTTAGTCCAGCTATGGTGGGAAACCCCGCCTTGGTTTTCTCAGGTGGTGCTGGCGGGAAGTCTTTTCGGAAAAGGGGCTTCAATGGACGAAGAAGAAGTAGGGGGAGGATCATGTGCCGTGTGCAAAGGAAGAGTGTTGGAAAAGGAGGTTCAATACAAGGAGCAGACTAGAGTACAAGTGGTGCTGTCCTGTGGAAGCTCTTCAAAAAGTGTTACAGGCTCCTCCTCTGACTCCGCTAAAAGGGGGCATGGTCCTGAGGTGACTAATGGAGAAAATAGCCTAAGGAATAGGGGTCAAGGGGTAGGGGAAGTAGCTAAAGTGGGTGGCCATGGTTTTGGGCCTGAAGGTCCTAACGTTGGGCCTATTCTTTGGGAGGCCCAGATTAAATGCGGGCTTGGGGAGGATAGCCACGAGACTGCCTTAGTGGAGATCCCGCTGCAAGGGTTGGTTAGTGAGTAAAGGCCCATTCAGTTAAAAGGATGGCTAATGGGCGGCTGTGATGAGAGGCCTTTTTACCTTAAGGGTTCGTTAGTAGGCTGCGAGGGTTTGTCTGGAATGGGCTTTGGGCTTTGGGCTTGGGTTAGGGGGGATAAAAGGAGATAGGGCTCATTTCCATTCTGAGGTCGCGGAGATGGAAGTTAGGGCTATAAATGAGGCATCGCGCACTAAAGTTAGTGAGGATGAGGAGGTCGTCTGCTTTCACGGAGGGGATTTGAGGGATTTAGAGGCTTTCTCGAGGAATGATAGAGCGATGATGACTGATGATGCGTTGGCAGCTGAGGCATCTAGGTACGATTCCTTTCCCGCTATCTTTGGGGAGGATCAGGACATCTTCTCTTCTACTCCTTCATCTGGGTGTGCTCGGGCTTTAGTGGTGGGGGGTGTGTCGAGATCGGAAGGAGTGGACATTGTTGAAGGAGTCGGGTTTCAGACTCCGTTGTGCGCAATGTTGACTGATGGTAGTCCGTGGGTGATGGACACAGAGAGGGAAAAGTTGTTGGGTGATAAGCCTGAGGTTGTTAAGGCACTGCAAGATAGGGAGGTTTCTGGCAGTAGTTGGGATGAAAGTAGCCTGGTAAAGTTTAGTAAATCTTTGGGGTTCACGACAGAAAGGGTTGAAGGGGAAATCCTAAAATTGCTTCTAAGGTTGAAAAACAAATCAAGGCAAGAAGAGGGGAACTTTAGGTTTGACTAGGTTTGATGGGGAAGTAAAAAAGTTAGAATGTTTGATTAATTATGATGGAATGAGCAGAAAGAAAGATTCGGACAGAAGAAGAGGGGATAGAGCTTTGTGTTTTAAATGAAGGTTAAGATTTTATCTTGGAATATTCGAGGGGTAAATGACAGAAATAAGAGGAAAATAATTAAAGCCTTAATAAGTTCCCACAAAGTGGATTTGGTTTGTCTGCATGAGACTAAAATGACAGAGATGTCTTTAGGGGTGGTGTGAAGCCTAGGAGTGGGGAGATTTTTAGAATGGGAAGCCTTGAATGCTAGGGGAGTAGCTGGAGGGGTGGTATTTTCTGGGATAACAGAGTGTTGGAGCTGGTAGGGATGGAGGTGGGTCTTTTCTCCATTTCCTGTTGGTTCAGGAATTGTGAAGATGGTTTTGGATGGATTTTTTCAGGAGTGTATGGTTCTACTATGAAAAGATACGTATAATTTTTTTGGGAAGAGTTAGGGGCCATCTGCGGGCTTTGGAATGACCCTTGGTGTATTGGAGGAGATTTCAATATGATCAGATTTCCTAATAAGCGTAGAAGAGGAGAGAGGGTGTCTTCTTCAATGAGAAGATTCTTGGAGGTGATCGATGATCTGGACTTGAGGGATCTTCCTATTCAGGGGGGCCCGTTTACCTGGAGTGGAGGGTTGAATAGCCAAGCCATGTCAAGACTAGATCGGTTTTTGGTGTCGGAGGACTAGGAGGGTCATTTTAATGGGGAAGTGCAGTGTACTCTTCCTAGGCCAGCGTCTGATCACTTTCCCATCATGTTGAATAGGGGATGGGGGATGGGGGAGGGGTGAAGAGGGGGCCTGACCCTTTTCGGTTTGAAAACATGTGGCTAAAGGAGGAGAGTTTTAAGTATCCTCCGAAGGGATGGTGGCAAGGTTTAAGCTTCAGTGGATCCTTTAGCTTTGTCCTTGTAGAGAAATTAAAGGCTTTGAAGGCTATCTTAAAAACTTGGAACAAGGATGTTTTTAGGAAGGTGGGAGTGAATAAGAGATTGGCCTTGGACAAAGTGGATTTCTGGGATTCTCAAGAGAAGTTGTGTTCTTTATCATTGGAGGAGTTGGAAGCTAGAAAGGAAGCAAAGGGGGATTTTGAGAAATGGGTTCTTATGGAGGAGATTTCTTGGAGACAAAAATCAAGAGAAGTGTGGTTGAGGGAGGGTGACAGAAATACAAGCTTGTTTCATAGGATGGCCAATTCCCATAGAAGGAGAAATTGTTTGTCTAAGATTAAAATAAATGGAACCTGGTTAACAGAAGAGCAGGAAATTAAGGAGGGTGTGGTTAGAACTTTCAAGAACCTTCTGGCAGATCCTAGTGATTGGCACCCAACTATGGAAAGTCTAGACTTTAATAGAATTGATGTTCATGAAGTAGCTAGATTGGAGGAGGTATTTACAGAGGAAGAGGTTCTCTTCGCTCTCTCAGATCTGAACGGGGACAAGGCGCCTGGTCCAAATGTATTCCCTCTAAGCTTCTGGCAGTCTTGCTGGGAATTTGTGAAAGAAGAGGTTATGGGTTTTTTGAAAGAGTTCCACGAGCATGACAGATTTGTTAAGAGTCTGAATTCCACTTTCCTGGTCCTAATCCCAAAAAAAGCAGGCGCAGAGGATCTTAGAGATTTTAGACCGATTAGTTTGGTGGGAGGATTGTATAAATTGTTGGCAAAAGTGTTAGTTAATAGGCTTAAGAAGGTAGTGGGAAAGGTGGTGTCTTCAACTCAAAATGCATTTGTTGAAGGAAGACAAATTCTTGATGCTGCCCTAATTGCCAATGAGGCAATAGACTCTTTGTTAAAGCGGAATGAAAGTGGGATGTTGTGCAAGCTGGATATAGAGAAGGGATATGATTACTTAAACTGGAATTTTTTGTTGTTCGTGATGCAAAGTATGGGTTTTGGGGAGAAGTGGACTGGTTGGATTTCCTGGTGCATTTCCACAGCAACGTTTTCGGTATTGATCAATGGCACCCCGACAGGTTTCTTCAACAGTTCAAGGGGGCGGCGTCAGGGAGATCCACTTTTTCCCTACCTTTTTGTGATCGGGATGGAGGCTCTTAATAGGCTCATCCTTAGAGCAGAGAGGGGGGGGGGGGGGGGGGGGGGGTGTTTCTTTCAGGCTATAGGATAAAAGGAAGTAGTGGAGATGAGGTTTTGGTCTCTCATTTGCTGTTCGCTGATGATACTCTAGTTTTTTGTGAAGCTTCCCAAGATCAGATGGCGTACTTAAGTTGGTTGTTGATGTGGTTTGAAGTCATATCAAGTTTGAGAATCAATTTGGATAAGAGTGAAAAATTTTCGGTTGGGAGGGTAAAGAATTTGGAGGTTTTGGCTCTTGAGGTTGGTTGTAAAGTGGGAAGGCTGCCAACTTCTTACTTGGGGCTCCCTTTGGGTGCGAATCATAAGTCCGTGGCCATTTGGAATGGGGTGGAAGAGAAATTTCGGAAAAAGCTTGCCATGTGGAAAAGACAATTTATCTCCAAAGGAGGGAGAATCACTCTAATTCGTAGCACATTGTCAAGTATGCCCATATATTTGATGTCTTTATTGCGAATGTCAAGAGTGATTAGTTTAAGATTGGAAAAAATTCAAAGGGATTTTTTGTGGGGATGGGGAGCTTTGGAGAGGAAGCCTCATCTAGTAAAGTGGGATACCGTTTGTTTGGACAAAAGGAATGGTGGTTTAGGAGTTAGACGTCTTTCTACTCTCAATAGGGCCCTCTTATGTAAGTGGAACTGGCGCTTTGCGAATGAAAGGGAGACTCTTTGGAGGCATGTCATTAGTAGGAAGTTTGGGGAGGAAGAAGGGGGTTGGTATACTAGAGAAGTTAGGGAGGGATTCGGAGTAGGCTTATGGAAGGAAATAAGGAAGGAAGACTCTCTTTTGAAAACAAAGTTGTTTTTTCTGTGGGGAATGGTAGAAATGTCAAGTTTTGGAAAGATAATTGGTGTGAGAACTTCGTTCCTTGTAACTCTTTTCCTTCATTGTATGCATTTGCATCTTATAAAGAGGCTTGGTTAGTGGAGTTGTGGGATCCTTTGGGAGAGGAAGGGGTTTGGAGCCCTAAGTTCTCTAGGCCCTTCAATGACTGGGAGGTGGAGAGATTACTATTGACAATCCGAGGAAGGAGGCTCAATCCTCTTTTGGAAGATAGAATGTTGTGGAAAGAGACTAAAGATGGGATTTTCTCAGTCAAATCTCTTTATAGTGCTCTAGTTTCAAGAAAAGTTGTTCAATTCCCTAATAGCGTTATTTGGAGTCCATGTGTTCCTACCAAAGTGGGTTTTTTTTGCTGGGAAGCCTCTTGGGGTAAGGTGCTAACTTTGGATCAACTTAAAAAGAGGGGACAGATTCTAGCTAATAGATGCTTCCTTTGTTGTGAGGAAGAAGAGTCTATTGATCATATTCTTATTCATTGCACCAGGGCAAGAGTTTTATAGGAGTTATTGTTTGCTATTTTTGGCATTACTTGGGTCCTCTCTCTTTCGGTTAGAGATACCCTTCTTGGATGGCGCGGCTTTAATATGGGCAAGAAACGTAGTAATGTGTGGAAGGCAGCCCTTTTGTGTCTTTTTTGGGTTGTTTGGAAGGAAAGAAATAGGATTGCATTTGATAATGAGGAGCTTTCGATTCATAGGTTGAGAAATTCTTTTGTATGTAATCTTTGGATGTGGACTAAGTCGGTTGTAAATGAAGGTCCTCTTCCTTTATTCAGTTTTTTTGATTGGCTAGGAGCTAGTTGAGGGCTGATATTTTTGTATCCCCTCTTCTTTTGTTTGTGCCTTGTATGCTTTTGGGTCAGCCTCAAGGTGCCCTTTTTCTAATTTATTTCTATCTGTGTGTTTATCTATCAAAAAAATATATATATTCAAATGGACAGAAAATCACATCAATCCAAACAATATAAATGGAAAAAGAAAAAGGAGACCAAACAAAAAGAAAAGCAAGGAGATGGAAGAAACTAATGTTACAAAAGCTCTAGGCCACCACTCTATGCTTGAAAAGTGCCTCCAAGAGCAGTATTTTTCCTGGAAAAAAAAGCCAGAAAGCTGCTGATAATAACTTACTAAAACTATTTGTAGGTATTAACCCTAAAACAAGTGTAAATTAAACACTGTTCATTACAGACTATCTACCTTATCTATCGACAGCTTTTGCACACTTTGATTGCTCCCAATAATCTAAGAAATGATCTGTTATCTCCACTATTATATGCAAATTAGTCCCACAATTTTCTCTATTCTTTTCCCTTAGGACATGCATTCTTTAGAACAAGCCCCAAACAAAATGCAGTTCCCCAAGAGTGACAGGTCCAAACATCAAGATAGATGCCTTGTCATTGCTACTATAGCAAGCCCCTTGCCCTAACTCAATACACACAAACATTGAATCATAGTTATAAATGAATGCTACTAATTACTCCACTTTAAAAGGACAAAGGACCCTAAAGCTTGCTAAGATTTAAAAACTGTCCTTCTAAAGATTGATTTTCTGAGAGTAACTCAGAAGAAAAATAACCCTCCCGGAAGCAAAATAAAGTCTGCCATTACCACAAGCTTTTGGTAGTAAAATAGAAAACAACTTTGGTTAAGGTTGATGAATGATTATCAAGACTTTTTTATTCACCTAAATATTTGCTTCCCACCAAAATCTTTTGAAGAGTTTGAGTTTGAATGTTTTCTTTCCAAGAGAATAATTTAGGCAACCCAACAATGATCCTGGTCTCTGTGCATAACCTAGATCTAAGGAAATGTCAAATCTGTCTCAGATTTTTTTATCAAATTACTAGTCTGTGTAAATTCTTTACATGACAGGCTAGCAGCAACTTTGGTTGGTGCCAACCTAATATTCTAAAATATTTTTTTATTTAAAAATAAAACAAAAGAAACAAAGACAACTGAAAAGCTCCAGATCAAAATGCCATGACAAAATTGAGGCACAATTTCCATAAGCAGATGATGCTCTGCTCAAGATGAGAAAGTGCTAAAGAATGAATTGATTGTAGTTGGGGAAGGAAAAAAATATCAGAAAGAATAAAAAATGAATTCTGTAATGGCAAACCAGTGTCATTATTGAAAACAAATATATGCAAACCTCATAATATAGACTTCCTGAGAAAATTCTCGCAGCATATCTGTATTGACAGACTCCGGCTTTAGGATTTTAATAGCCACTTCCTGACTGCGATAAGTGCCTTTGAACCTGAAGAAGTTAGAATGATAAATCAACTGAGAATTAGCAAATATCAGGAGAGATTTCCAAAATTGCGACTTACAGACAATGGTAGAGCCAAGGCATGCCTGGGGGGTGGGAGGTTTGTGGGCATTTCAACCCTTGAAATTTAAAAATTTTTTTGCACACAGGGATTTTATCCCTTTCTCAAGGACAAAACATGAACTTCATAGTTACCACTAGGCTATGTAAGCAATTTTTGTTTTTTTGTTTTTTTTTTTCTCATTTTCACCCCCTAAAATAAATATCTAAATCTTGCCCCCTGCCCAAGTCATTTCCTGGCTCTGCCATTGCTTACAGATCACATATCACAATAGGTTTCCAAAATTACTAACTTACAGATCACCATATGACCCTGAT
This sequence comes from Vitis riparia, assembly GCF_004353265.1. Lineage (NCBI taxonomy): Eukaryota > Viridiplantae > Streptophyta > Magnoliopsida > Vitales > Vitaceae > Vitis > Vitis riparia. The sequence goes on along the minus strand of NC_048434.1, from coordinate 21,314,301 downwards.
GCAACTTTGTTTTCAAGAGTCAGCAGATTGGCATCAATTTCCCAGACATCAGTTTCATCAGTAGGTATTTTTACATAATCATTGAAGGATTCAATCCTTGTGTGGCTAGGCTTGGCAGCAGCAGATGGTGAATGTTGTTTCAACCAAGATTGCTCCTGCATCTGAGTTGAAAATTATCTTATACAAACATATGCAAAGCACAAGTTAAAATAGAGGTATAGATATAAAAGACAGGCCAACAACACAAGTATGTACTGTTAAGTGAACTGAATCTGTAGAAGAGGAAACACCACAACTGGTACCTATTTGAAAATTCAACAACTACATTGAATAAAAAAGAATATAAACTGAAATGGATGCATGCTTTGCAAGGTTGGGGATAGCATCAATTCATAACAAGACAAGAAAGTAAGCTACAATTCAATCATTTTCTATAAACAACAAATACACCAGTAAGGTGAGATTGGTTCAAATTGGAAGACACTAGAAAGACAATGTACAGGCTAAAAAATGCAGGTTGTGATAACAAGAATGTGATCAACTAAAATTTTGTGGGACATAATGCTTTTTTCATTGAAAGTAAAATTCCAATATTTGAAATGCAAGTTTTGCTGAGCTCAATTTGGACTAATTCCCACCTTTCTTATATAAGCATCACAGGAAATGTATCAGCCTGATAATTGAAGAGAACAAGCCATCAAAATTCAAAGTGCAAAGCATGCACAATACTTTTTTGTGTGCAACATAAAATTAATAGACTTGAAATCCATATCTTTTCAGTGCAAAATGGTGATATGATTTTTAGTTAGATACAATTTTCTCCAAACATAATATTCTGCATTGAGCAAAAACCAAATTTTAAGTGACATAAAGTAACAGAAAGTTTACACAGCCAACCTAAAATAGTTGGGCCATGGCTGATTATATCAAAACTCAATCAGTAATTAAACCATGCACAACATGCTTGGACAATTTTCATGTGTGATATGCCTTTATAGATTTGCGAGCCAAATGGTGAAATAGAAATGGAGCATCCAACCATGAAAGCCCAAGTTTTCCTTAAGGTAATATTCATCTTTGTTTGTCTCTCGTCAAAAGGCTCAGGTTCATTCTAGAGGTATTTCTTAAGAGATCGCTAATGTGAAAGCATGCAAAACATGTTCCATCATGAAATTGGCCAAACATATTGAGCTGTCTTGCAATTCCAAATATATCTTCTACCAAATAATAATGGCAAAAAAATATAAATTGATGGGTGCCCAATGTACTCTATCATGACACTCTAAACTTTGTTTTTTAAACTCATGAGTTTTCTAAAGCTGGCAATAAAATTTAAGTTATTTCAAGCAGAAATCCTAAGAATGGGTGCTTGGCAACCATCCTCAAATGGTCAATGATTTTCCATTTAAAAAATCATTCATCAATATTTCTGAACAAGACTCTTGCCCCTCTTCCCACAACCCAAGTTGTGACAGAATAGAATCCCCTAAGTTCAGTGTCCATGAAAACATTTTATGGTGTCCTTTAAAAACAATGACTTGGCCACCAAATATAGATGGCAATAGAAAGATGTGAAATCTTCTCTGCAAAAACTACAAAAGCAAGCAAATATTTGAAGGTAATTATTAAGTGAGATGCAGAAGTCTTAGTTCTAATATGACTCAAACACTAACCTCCATTAAGGTTTGATATTTTTTCACAGAATTTTAAGTAGAATAAATCATTAAACCCAACATGCCATTTTGGAGTTCAGCGACCTAGAAAGTAAGGAGTGATGGTGGTTAAATAATACTAAAATTCCATTATCCTTCTAAGCTAATTTATATGATCACACAGCACATCACGAATAAAACAAAGTAGTGGTTCAGATACATGCAGATACATGAAAGGTGTTAATAGACAGTACTTGAAGCAATGCATGGTAAAGAAACGACTTTATCAACATAAGTATTGACAGTTCCTATGGCCTTCACAGCCATCAATACAGAATTCAATTATAAAATGGGTAATTACAGTACTGGTAGTACCAATGAAAAGAAACAACCAAACAATTCACCAGTTTTATTTAGTATCAACATCATCATTTTATAATAGGATGGAGAAGAACTACCTTGATCTTTAGTATTTCCTTTTCCATAGCAATTCTAAGCTGCTCAGTTTCCTAAAAGTTTCCAAAACACCATTATGTCAAGAAGTGTACAGTGATGTGAAAGAGAGATAAAAAGATTCTAAAGCCTAGCCATCATGCCTCAAAAGGCAAAAGGATTAGATAAAGCATAAAACTGATCTGTTTGTGAGTTACTGATATGTCAAGAAGTGTACAGTGATGTGAAAGAGCGATAAAAAGATTCTAAAGCCTAGCCACCATACCTCTGAAGGCAAAAGAATTAGATAAACATAAAACTGATCCGTTTGTGAGTCACTGATATGATTTTAAATTGAATTCAAAGCAAATACTTCCCATAATAAAATAAGATTTTGCACTCAGAAAAGGTAAAAAGACCAAGAACGTCATACAACCAGTTCACATCTAAAGCACAAACAAAGAACATTTAATGATCTATTTCACAAGATAATGCATATCATCATTTGCTTTCCATGAACATAAGCATTTAACAATCAGTTTCACAAGACAATGCATATTTGATATTGCTTCTCAATGAACTTAGATGATGTGCAAGACAATCTAGAAAGCATATTCCTTAAGGAACAACCATTCAGATGCATACTTCATTTGAAAGGTAACTGCCAATCTCTCATTGTTTAAATAGATATGCTGGAATCTATAGTTATAAGTATGAAGCAGTCAAGTAATTATCCAATTGTTGCTTCCAAAGCTACCTTAAAGCGCATAAACTTTGCAGATTATTTTGAAGAATACTTTGAATATCTGGATGCTTATATATGTAGTCATTAGTATTTATTTCCGGGTGCAGTGCTCAAGATCCTGAGAGAAAGGGAAAAAGACCTATTTATAATGAAAAGAATATGAGAACCTTAATTGAAGGTGCTTTTATTGGTTCACAAAGACTATAAAGGAAATTGAGAATGAACTACAGTCCCACAACAACTACACCAAATAAAAGCAGGATAGACAGAAAATATCAAAAACAAAAAAATAGTTATATCACTCAAGATAGTGAATCAAACATATTATGCAGAATCCATCAAATTATACAAATAGGAAAAGTTATGCATGTCAAAAGGAATCTATTTTTGAAACTTTAATCAAGGTAGCATTTGCTCTGCCACGGATTAAGAATGCTGTAAATTTTCTGGGTGACTAATAAACATAAAAGTAAACAACCATGTGCTTCAAATGACAAGACCATACCTCATAAGGCCAACCATCAACAACAAAGACATCTAAGGAGAAGCCATCAACAGTGGAAAAGGCATGAGCTTCTTGAATATTTAGTCCAACCTCAGCAAGTATGGAAGTCAACTGGAAAATAACATAAAAGTAGTTGTATTTTAGCAACAATATTAAGTGAGAAGCATTAACAGATATAAATGGATAGTTTCTTGTATAACAGAAACACCAGAGAATTTCAAGGGATCTTCATAGAAATATGAATGACAATAGTTTTTAAGTAGAAGAGTTAAAAAAGATATATGTCTCAAAGAAATGAACTAAAAGTTAGGAATTTATAAATGTAACAAAATCACTGTATCAAATGTTGTATTTAAAAGTTGCCCTTCACATCAAAATTCCATATTCCAATTTTGCTCCTTGACCTTATATGAGAACAAACACCCTTAGAAAAAGAAACAAAAAGCCCAAAAACCCAAACCAACACCCCATCACCAGTCAGTCTTGATCCCTCACTTCCACATCCATTTTGGAATTGCATCCTTCAGAGAATACTCTCATGGCTGCTAAAGAAACCTAATGTCTCAAAATCAAAAACCTAAAATTGAAACAAAAATTAAATAAATAAGTGCCTGTTTGGATACACTTTCTATTTTCTATTTTTAAAATAAAAAAATATTTGCAAGTTTTGTATAAGATACAAGAACTCTAACAGGCTTATATTGAACAAGTAATGATTTTAAAGACTATTTACAAAAATTGAGGTATTAAAAAAATTTTAATATATCAAATTTTAAAATTTCTAGAAGTGATTTTTAAAGATACAAGATAAATCTATACTTTTTATAAAAAAGGTTATACTTTTATATAGAAGTTTCCAATTCTAAAAACAAAAAACCAGAAGTGTATCCAAATGTATACTAAACATCTCAACACTGACTCTCAAATCTGTATTGGAATTATGTCCTTCAAGGAACATTCTCACGACTGATGGTTCTAGAGCACTCCCAACCCTCCATTTTCAAATCTATTTTGGAGTTCCATCCTTCAAAGAAGACTCTCATGACTGATGCTTCAAGAACCCTGATTTCCCAAAACCAAAAGGCCCAATCATCTAGCACTCCTATCCCCCATTCTAAAATTCATTTTGGAATTCCATTCTTCATGGGACATTCTCAGGATTGCTGCTTCAAGAAACCTAACTTCTCAAAAACAAAAAACCCACAAAAAGCACTTTCAATACAGCCTTATCCATAGGAGAACATAAATCCTTCAAAACCCCTCATGGAATACAACAAGCACATATGAATATAGATGTTGTGTTCTTGGGTAAATGAATTAGTCAACTACCTGACTAAGGAGTTTTGGCTTATCAACTGTTGCAAAGGTGATCTCGTGCATAGTCCTGCATGATTTTTGTTTACAAAAAAACACCAAGTAGAAACAAAAGTAATTTCAGCAGTCAATAATAAAAATATCAATAGTTTCTGAACATGAGGAGATTTCTGTCTTTTTGCTTCTTTTTTTTAATAGGCAAAGAAAGATTTATCAGAAAAGCACCTAACATAAAAAAAAAAAGGGTGCAGCCCATGTACACAAGTAGTACAAAAAGGACACTGATGGGCAAGAAAAAAATACCCACAAGGCTCACAAACACTGAGGATTCTGAAAATGAGGATATACCATGAGCAACTTTGAAAACGTATAAATTAGTACGAAAACATGACAACTATTGAGTAAAAAAAATTGAAAAGACATGCTTAAATAACAAGGAGGCTATGCATTGGAAAGGCAGTTCCTTGTCCCAAAGATTCAGGCAGAATTTTTCCTTGGATTCACTTGATGACATGTGTACGATAGGCTGCCTAGGTAGCACATTTAGTTCCTTTTACTCTGTTACATCCTTGTATATTCTGTATGCGCTTGGGTTGCACCCTATTGGTGTATTTGAGCATTTTTGCTTGGGATTCTACAAAGGTGTTCAGGCTTCTTAACATAGTGATTAATCTCATGATAATGCTCAACTTTTAAAAAGTTTTTACCTCACCAAAGCTGAAGTAGAATTCACAGTGCTATCACCATCTTCAACACGAATTCTATTAGCTTGGAGTGCAAGCACTTCAAGATTCGGAGATGAACCAAATGTGGGTGGTGGATGGATTCTGGGAGAGTGAGAGAGGGAGAGAATGGTTAAATCAATGAAAATGAAGTATAAAAAAGTTGACAAGAAAAAAGGAAAAAAAAATTCAAAATCAAAGCATACAACATGGGTGAATACTGAACAAGATTGAATATATACAATACATACACACACACACAGAGTATACCCTTGTCTGCTAGAGTAATTAGAATAACTTTGGGGATCTTCTTTCATTGGACTCTTTGAATAAGCAGAATCAACTGAATCTTCATAAGAGGCAGAATGAACCTGAATAAAAAAGTCACAAATAAACAATTATGCATGCACTAAAGCTCTGAACCATTAATATTCAGTTTGTGATAAAATCGGCAAACAAATATTTAACTTCCACAAAAGCTGCCTAGCCTTTTAAAAAAACCAAGAGTACAAATATTTTATAAAATGAAAAAAAAAAAAAAAGCATCCAACAGAATCCAGTATAAATAGAGAATATCATAATGAGAAGGATAAAGAATAAATATTCACACAATTTTCCTGAAGCAAAGATAGGGATCTTCTTTCAGGTTCTTTAAACATTTTATATAAATTTCACAAAGTAATAAACAATTTTCCCTCCCCTTTTTACATTCCTTGTTCCCTTAACTAACTTAATGTGACCAAACTCCTTAAAACCAGTTTGGAACCTCATATCAATATGCATGGATCTATAGGTTGAAGAGCCTTAGTGCAAGGTTCCAAGGCATAATCTAATATACTCCCAGTGCTTCTACTCTGCTAGACAGGGATTGTTACAACTTCAATTCAAGTGTGGGTGCAAGAATACCTAATTATAAACCAAACCGATCATATGATCTTTTTCACAGTATGGATTAGCAGTTAAATACAATTAGAAGATAAATGTAAATAAGATCATCAAGTACCTGCACAAGGCGAACTTCAAATACTGGTCTATTAGCAGGATCCTCTGCCAAATGAAGTAGTCTCTGATGTGTGAGTACATCTTCTGCCCTTTCCACATTCACATCCAATACATATCTGCATAGAAGCAATGCACTAACCCTATCAACATTGGAGATAATCCAATTCTAGCATGAAACTTGAAACTAAAACCGAAAATTGTAAATGCCATTATATATGTTTGCATATGTGCATAACTTTGATCACTGGAGAAGAAGAGAATTATTATTGCTAATAGAACTTGAGAATTGAACAAATCATAAAAACATAAAGAAACGCTCCAATTGGTTGCCGCGAATTCGAAGGAAAATGAAAGAGAGTTCGAGGGGACAAAAAAAAAAAAACCAGGTTCGGGATCGAGTTTTGAAAAAATGTTTTCCTTGTCCTACCATTTCTAGATCAATAAACTTAAAATTCCCTAATCAAAAGTAAAAAAACTAGGGTTAGGTCACCTGGCAGGGAGTCGATTGAAATGAAGCCAAAGCTGATCATCGAAATCAGGGAGTTTGGCTTCTTCGTAATCGGATTCCTGGATTCGGCGAAGCACTTCGTTGAAGACCTCGAGTTTTTGCCTATGATGTCGAGGCTGCGCATGCGACGAATCAACGGCTCTACTACTGCAACTCTCGGTGTCATCCATCGCCATTGAGACAAACAAACTGCCACCGAAATGGAAAAAAAACTAATATGAATTACTGAGAAAAACCGCCGCTGCAGAAACAGCAAGTATAGTCGGAGACGAAGCGGCGAAGAGACGATAACAGGTCATGACAATCGGTGGCTTTGAAGAGAGAGGGTGAAGGAGGCGAAGAAAAGGCATCGGATGACTGACGAGTGCTGACTGTGAGAGAGAGAGCGCGCGCGCGAGCGTGAGTGTGGAGGAGGGTTGTGTCTGCGTGGCTCGGTGCAGTACGGAACGTGTAGTACGAAGGATGCCCAAGACCCCCAAGTTATCAAGCCGGCCCATGGAGAGTGGGTCCACTTCATATGCGAGGAGGAGTTCTACTTTTGGTTTATTTCTTTAAATGGCCCCCCGTTTATAGTGGGTCCTTTTCACGTGACATATCCGAAATGGAGGGTTTTCTCGCTTTGTTTATTTATAATTTATTACCGAACATGTGTCCAAAACCATCTCCATAGTTTTACTGATGACGTCACATAAGGTTTTCGAAAATTAGAATAATCCTTAAATATAATTTTTTAAAATAAAAATTCAAAGACGAACATAAATATGAAAATTATTCTTTCTAAAGGCATTCTAAAATATATATTTTATTTTTTTTAGTTGTTTTTACATGATTAATAAAATTTATTAATTAAAAAATTAGTTTTTTTTGTAATTGTACTCGAAACCGTTTAAGTGGGCCCGGAATGACTTGGGCACCAAGCCAATGACACAGCCATGGACCCATGGCTCAGAGGATGCGCCAAAAAGAAATAAACAATCAAAATTCAAACCAACAAACCATAAATGAAAAAGACATCATAAGGATCTAATTACTCATATTTAAATTATGCAATCTGCATTTAGTGGATGGAATCTTGTGTCTTGGATTATGCGGCCTCCCCCACTGGGGCACTTCCACATTATCCAAATAGCTGAGGTGGAATCCACATCAAAACAACGTGGAATAGTCTGACGTGGCGAAAAGATGGGTTTTCAAAACCATTATTTTTACATCAAGGGCAAGTGGGTACAGCTCCAAAGTAGCCGTCTCTTGAATATTTTGACTTTAAAAAATCTTATCCACAGTACAGTATTATAAAAAGGAAAATTAAAAATCATGTCGGTTTACCCATATGTATATATATATTTGCACAGCAGCAGCGGAGCCTTGGCTTGACCTTGGGGGAGAAGGTGGGAGGATCTTTGAGGGCCAGGCCCAAATGTGAAGCAAATATTTGGGCGTGAAGGCTAAAGAGATTTTATGGGCCACAAATCGCTATAATGTCTCCAAAAGAGAGAACAAAACGGCGTGCTTTGTTCCTTTGAGAAGTTTGGCTTAATTATAAACGGAATTATTACTAAAATTGATGCTGTTAAGGTTTAATATGCTCATAGGAGGAACAATAAAGTTGATGGTGATGGTTTTGGGCTTCTCCATGTTCATTATATTACATGAAGACAAATATGGACCCCATTCAAGCCTAAGTTTGAGGCGGAAAGCCCTTGGCTTGGCCGCCCATTAGCAAATCTTTACACTTCAACTTTTTATATGTGAAAATTTTAAAAGAAAAAAAGCATATTTAAAAAATAATTTAAATCGGACATATCATTAGTTTATGCATAAGGTGGATGGCCATTGTGATAATGGCTACCAACTTGGCTAAGAAGTACTAATGATTGGACAAGTAATATCACCTACGGGTGGAACTCAAAACTTTTATTGGACAATGATATAGGAAGAATTTTTTTTGGTATTTGTTTTTTTTTTACTTAATTCTATAACCTTAATACTTAATAGTATTAAATATTAGGTCGTTTGTTTTTGTAGTATTTTATTTATATTAAGTATTAAAAAGTAAAAAAAAAAAATCAATATGTTATTTTTTTTATTTAGAAAAAATTCTATATTTTGATTTTTTTTATTTATTTAGGTGATGTTTGTTTTTTTGGCTTTTTGTTGACAATAATTTATTTTCAAAATTTAGGTGGTTTATTTTTCTACTTTTTTATGACTTATTATAAACTTTTTACTAAATAGAAAAAGCTAAAATAAGTAGCTTTTTCTAAATAGAAAAAAATAATATATTAGTTTTTTTTAATAATTAATAGAAATAAAATACTGTAAAAACAACAAACCTAATATTTAACACTATTAAGCATTAAGGTTCTAATTAGAATTAAGAAAAAAAAAACACCACATTAGTAAAAGTTTATAATAAGTCATGAAAAAATAGAAAAACAAATAACTTAAATTTTAAAAATAAATTATTTTAAGTAAAAAGTCAAAAAAAAAATAAATACCACTTTAGTCTTCATTTATTTATAATTTTATTAATTACAATTATTATTTAATCTTTCATATGTGGGTAAGGTTAGAACACGTAACAAGCTCAAGGTTCAAATATAGTAGAAAGTAGCAAGTACGAGTTGCAAGAATAGTGAAAGAGTGCTAAGATAAAGTTTCCATTCCATTAGCTATGCTACTTTCATGAAATCATTGAAACCACTCTCTATTCAACAACTTGTGGATGTGGATGGATGACAATTGAGATTTTTTGAAAGAAAAGTCAAAAGAGTAATAAAAAATCTACCTCCACCTCAATTGTGAGGGGGAAGGATTTATCTTTTTTAACTTTTTTTTATTTACATTTATTTTCTAATATAGTGTTTAATTTTTATTTAAAGGCATAAATGCTATCTTTGCTCTCATTATTATTTGTCATATTTAAATTTTATTGTTGACTTTAGAGTTTGAAAGGAAGATCATCTATATATATATATATATATATATATTAAATACATTTACATCATTATTGATTTAGAAGGAAAATCTAAATTTCAATATGAAAATTGACTTATAAAAAAATCTGATAAAAGGCTCAATCGAAAAAATGATTGAGAAATAACTTTTTTTTAAATATAATATAAAAGAGTACTTAAGTAAACTGAATTTATTTTAGCAGAGAATTCAACAAAAAGTTGTGTATTTAAATGCAAAGGCTCAAAACCTAACTTCAAGAAACAAATAAGAAGATTGATCCAAGAAGGTTAACCATTAGAAGACTCCAAAAGATTGTCACCTATTACAATTAGAGTTCCTTGTCAACTATAACAATGATCAATCTTCTTACTTAAGTACTCTTTTATATTATATTATGAGGGAACCAATATCTTTATGTGTCCCTATGGTCCCCGTTCGGAGCTCATATACCTTGTTAGAAAAGGAACACAATCTCATAAGAAAAAAAACATTTCACTAAATAAACCAATGAGTATATCATATGAGCTCCGAACGGGGACCATAGGGACACATAAAGATATTGGTTCCCTCATAATCCATTTATAGAATTGATTCAACATCCCACTACATAGAATTAACTGAACTCTAATATCCTATGTAAATAATAACGAGACACCAAGTGCACTAGTCTGTGACCTGCTATCCATTTGTGGAACAACATTTTTCACGTGCATTCCCACTCAATCGATGAGACTCATTTTTATTGGTGAAATATTAGTTTTGGAAAAGTCGGAGTCGTCACTCATTTTATTTTATTTAAAAGGGAAAATAAAACAAGAAAGAAAACCCTAAAGAAGTGACTCCATAGTTTTTGGAAAAACATGTCTTTGAAAAATCGAGTCTAGGTCCGGGGATCAGGTTACTTATTGGGAAGGTATCTCAAAGAGATAGCACCCCTCTAAGCCCTAAGAAGATCTCTACTGGCTAAGTTGAAGGAAATATCACAATTAATTAATTAATTGAATGTACCTAGGTAAACTAAGGTGATTTCAGAATTAACATGCCAAGCCAGAAAGTCAAATCATGATCATAAAAGAAAGTCAAAGTATGTACCTAAAGTGTTTCTCAAGCGCTATCATAAAACATCAGAGTTAGTATAGAAATATATCACACAACATATATTTAATCATAGCGAATCAAACATACATCTAAGCATCAAAAGATTATATCAAACATAAATATAGTCTTCAATAGTATACATGTTCATAGAATTCCAAAAAGTGAGTGATAAAGAGTGTACCTGGATAGCATGCATAATTTATAAGATTCCTTCAAAAATGTTAGAATGGTTAGGACAAGTATAAATTATATACCATCTCTATTATGTCTAATATACAATACCAAAACCAAAAGTGAGCCAAGGTAAGTCAAATGACTTCAAAAGCAGATAACAAATTCAAGCAAGCACTGAGTCATCAGCATGCATATAGTAAAAAGAGCATTATAAAACAATTTCTAAAAAAATACCTTGGAGTGGAATTTAACCACAAAAAATTCTAGGAAGCAACTCCTACACATCTAGAACAAGATACCAAAATCCCAACACTCATTCGAATGACAAATTGCAGCAAAGACACCCAAAAATTCCAAAAGGTCCAAATTAGGTAAAACAATAGTGACATGCATAAACGAATTTTAAAAAAATAAAAAAACATCACATAAATTCATACAAAAAAATCACATATATCGTTAAAGGTGTTTATATCACAAGAAAAATAAATTCAGGGTCAGGTAGTACTCAAAAATATTTTTAAAATGGTCCAACTAATCAGATGTCCAGATTCCATCATGCACAGTAGGTACGATTTTGAAAAATCATATCTCCCTCAAAAATGAATATTTTTAATATTCCATGTGTCTAATATCAATTTCAAGAAGCCTAAAATTGAGAAAAAAAATATTAAATTAAATTTAAAAGGTCATCTGGTATTTTATTTTTTGCAAAAGGTTCTCGAATGTCCAGAACTAGGTGAAAACGGAGCCCCTTTATATCTTCTATTCCAGAATGGCTTTCTAACTCAAACGAAATTTTAAATTTGAGTTCAAGAAATGAGGAAAACCATACAAGGTTTGGAATTTTTTTAAAAGCATTTTGAAGTTGTTGAAACAAATTTTAAAATTAAAGGGTCAATGGTTGAGTGAAAACTAGCAACAAGGATCAAGTCATTTAATACCTAATATGGGTAGTTCTTTTCTAACAAACCAATTTTAAACCAAGAAATCTTAGTAAGAAGGGGTCTCAACAAGTAAATTGATATTATAGTTGCATCTGAGATGACAAAGTATCATCCATACCACCAAAATCTTATGTATTTTGTAGGAAGGTAACCATGAATAGGGTACACCCATTGGGAATTCATGTCAGAATGGTGGTTGCTTCCTTCCATTTTTTTTATGATGAATGTGTGTTGCCTCTCTCTCCCTAGATGTTTCCTCAAAGGTACTCGCTTGCTCCAGATCTCTTGTAGAGATGATAAACAATTTGTAACTACTTGAGTATTTGGATCGTTAAGAATTAAATGCTTAAGCATTACTGGAAAATCTGCATCAACACGTGTTGAAGCTGATATGTGATATAATTTTAGAACCCCACTAGTTGCCACCATCCTTACATAACTATCACTATCTATCAGCCCTGATCCTAAGAGACCCACCAAGTATTCCACCAAATTTGCCACTCGCAAAAAACAAAGACTTCTTAGAGCAAGCCCACAAATCATTGGATCCTTATATTTACAATACTTTTTAAGGGAATTGATCATTAGAAGTGCAAGATTAGGATTTCCCTTAGCGTAGTTCCCGACATAGAAACAACACATCTTCTCCAAAACGATGTCAAATGTCATTGAACACATCACCATCTCGCCAAAGAACGATGACACATCGATGCCAATTATCATGTATGAGATCACCTTCTTGAACAACTTCCGCTTTTGCATCTTCAGCACCTGGTGTCCGACTTCCAACATGCTACCGAAGCTACAACTTTAGATCTGAGACTTCACGTTTTCCAGAAGGTTGAGAAGGTGATGAAGATCGTTGAGATTATGCTGGAGGAGCCAATAGCAGATTCAGTAGAAGCTGGGGTTTTTGTTCGTCGTCTTTCGGCCATAGCCCTATGGTAGAATCTAGATGTACCACCCTCTAACCAACCTGCATGCTGGAATTTTCTCGACAGATTGTCAAGCGTCATAAGGATCAACTACTTTCAACCAAGACCAATGGTGGGAGCAGTGCATATCGTGTAACCAAACCAATCAAATTCAACAACTTTACTCTCCAAGTCTTCCAAAGGAAATTGAACATGGTTCAGATTCTCTTCTACTCACTGACAGACAAACATGTCATTATACCCAAATTTTCAATACTCCTATCCATAGAATAAGAGACAAACACACAAACTTCCATAGGGCTCCATTGTAGACCTTCTACACTAGCAGTATGTCCACTAAATGGATTTGTATGGACTCTCCAGGTTGCATTTGATGGAAGTTCTCATAAATATAGTTCTGAAGCCCTCATATATGAGCTTTTCAGGGATGAGAGGATCCCAATCAAAGTAACACCATATTAATTGATTCCATAAACTATTTCCAATCTGGAAGAAAGAGTGGTGATATCCACAACAAGAAGTCTTGAACCTTTTTATCATGAACTCATGTATGTATTCCTACACCTTCAATCCACTACTTAGATAACTCGATGACCAAACTCAATAACCCAAAAGGATTACACTGACAACACTGTTAGCCCAAGGGTTCTCCTAATCAAGTTTTGATGATAACAAATCATGGTTAAGTGACTAATTGCTTTGAATTGTAAAGAATCTTAGGTATACATTTTGAAATTCATCAAAGGACCAAATGGATATAAGATCGAGACATTTGGAAGACTTTTAATCATAGAAAACAAATGTAAGATGAATGCATGGGTGCACTTAGGTTTTACATATCTTTTCATGCATCTTTGGAAAACTCGGTTTATTCTTTAAAGTTATAATTTCATTAAAACCCGAGTTTTATCAAATGTACCTTAGGCAAAACTTTTTAAAATTGACATATTAATTTACCTAAAGACCATGCCTAAGTGTTAGAAAAGAAAAGAATTAAAAAGATAGGTTTTCGGGGCCAAAAAGCTTAATCATTCGAGGCACAGGCCAACCGGCTCAACCGACCAGGGAACCGGTCGACCGGTTGCCCTTGTCCGATCGAGATCCGATCGAGGAGTGTCAAAAACACTCTCTCTCATCTAGTAGCCTTCCATTGCCGGTCGAGGTTCGGTTGAGGCAACGGTAACCTACCAAAGCATTAAATGCTCTAACGACTAGTGAACCGATCGACTCCCAACTCGACCGATTGAGGCTGCTTTTTGTTTTTCTTGGCTCCCGATGTTAGAAACCTACAAATTGATAGCTCCACTTCATTTATGATACAGGGAACACTTGCATTCAATTGTCTACCCACTTGTTCTAGCCTTAAAAGCTCTCATTTCTTTCTTGATGCATTAAATCTACACTTGCATATCCTTTAGTGCACCTTTGTGTTTCATTCTATCTTTGATTTGTATTTGAGCTATCATTGAGCTAGGTTGAGGGATTTGTTCTCATAAAAAGTGAGTGTTAAAGCCTTCAAGTGAGTTAAATCTTGAAAAGATTATGTAAGAGCTCATTGGTGCCAGAATCCAAGTGTAAAGGAGATTGGAAGCTTGGTCGAAGCTTCAAGTTAGTGGAACCCTCACTTGGATAGGAGATTGAGGAGAATCGACGTAGGTAAGGAAGTGTCAAACCACAATAAAATCTGAGTTTGTTTTCTCTAAACTCTACATTTTTAGTTTGGCTTCTATTGTGGTTGAATTTGTTGTGTTGAAAATTTTTTTGAAAAACTCAATTTACCCCCCTCTTGGATGTTTTTCTCATTTAAGTATAGTCTTTATTTTCTCAAACACCACTCATAAATGAGACCCAGAACACACCAAAGAACATATTGTCGGAGAAGGATACTAGGTGGAAATATGCAAACTACAGTGCAACAAGAGAAGGACGCTAGAGGAATAGGAAAAGATGCAAACATTGAAACAAAGAAAAAAGAAAACTCTAGAAAATATAAAGGAAAGATAAGAAAAGAGTGAATCATCAAACAAAGCCACATCCCATTATTTGGTCAATGGACTTAAATTGGGTGATAGCAACAGAGAGCAATGGTTTGACTTTAAAGCATCTAACTCAGGAACAAACCATTCGTCAATCAAATGGAACAATTATGAAACCAAACCAAAATATATATAAAAAAAAGAACTCATATTCAGCATAACAACCGAGTGGCCATTAACATCCACATCAAGTAGCAAAAACGAATTTTTAGAAATAGCTAGAGATGAGGAGAAATCGAAATTAAACGACAATATAGTAAATATCTGGAAACATACCTGCACGATCTCCCCTCCAATTGTTTGGCTTTGGACTACTGTATCGTTCTTAGACCGAGAAATCTTCTCCAAGATTGGAATCTGTCCACCTATTTCTCTGTTCTTCCTCTTTCTCTCTGTTCTTAATGCGTACTGTCGGTTTCTTTTCGAAAACTCATTTCTTGCCTCTATCTCTTAGTTTTTCTCCCGGCCTCAAAAACCCATATGTTAGTGTCTTTTATAACAATTGGCAGCCGTCCCAACTAAGGACTCCTCCCCTCTCCAAATTTCATGTCTCATCCACTAGAAAAACTCTTTTGAAATTTCAAAAATGAATCCATACATATCACATAAAGAGTCCTACATTTTCCAAAAACTTCTCCATTAGTAGATTTTCCTATAAAACTTCAAATTATTAAATCAGATAGATGAATAAAGATTTTCTCAAATAATGATCAAATGATAATAATAAATAAATGAATAAATAGCAAGATAATGAACAAATAAATAAGTGATAGTAAATAAATAAGTAAATAAAAATAGGTGATCGATAATAATATAAATAAATTAATAAATAGATAAATAAATAATAACTAAATAAATAAAAGTGATTAACAATAAAAATAAAAATAAATAAATAAATGAGATAAATGAGTCATGCAACCATACAAGTCACGCTAAGAATGTTTAATGGGTTAAGTGTGTCTGAGTGTGCCTGGACGAGCCTAAGGTGTCTAAATATTCTTAAGGTGGTGCCTAATGGGCTCAGTATACCTATATGAGCTTAGGGTAAGATTAGGTGGGTCTAACTAAGTTTAACCTAAAGTGAACGTAAGTGAAGCCTAATCTAAACTTGAAGGGCAGCCAAGGTCATAATGTGGAGCTGGATAAACCTCTCAACCAATGTCTCCAAAGTGGCTCAAAAAAGATAAGCTACATGAGTAGTATTGGGTCATCAAAGAACTATTGTGGAGCATTGGAAGTGAACTTAAAAACATGTGCTAAAGGGACAAAATGGAGGGTCTACACCATTGTGTTCAATCTCCCCAGGAATTGGTGTTTGTAGTCTAACAATGTGAAAACTATCAGTCTTTCAAAGTTACCTCTACCATCATTGAGTTACAGATTCTCCTATTGTGTATTCAATTGATATATCTTAGCTCTCAAAAGAGCCTATGTCAAGTTTCACTTAAGGAACTACTATGACTATAGTTTCCATGAACACACCTCTTTAGGATCACCCAATGAGACACATTGTCTCAATCTCAAGAGATATCATGGTGTCTTTATTGAGAATACCTATTACTACCGACTTCCATCAACAATGACCCAATCCATAGGGGATATATTATCAGCTAACAATCTCACCCGTAAGTCAAAGTCATTGCTAATTTTATCACAAGCTAAATTTTATCTCAAAGTTGAGAGACAACATAATGAAACAACTTGGTGAGGTTATAACTACTTGATAGACTTAAGTCATGGCTCACCGTATGTCCTATCTAATGTGTAACAATACACACACTAGTGCACTCACCATGGGAAATTCATCTCAATAGCCAATACCAGTCATCCCTCCAATTAGGAGGTAGTGCACTACAACCTCTAATGAGTTGTCTAGATCCATGAACCGGTTATGAACAAGTCATCTATTTGCAAGAAACCCATGACTTAGATTTTCTGTGCAACTCCTAATGCACCTACATCAAATACAATGTAAAATATACAGACAAGAATGCCCATAAAGTGTAATACATTAAATAAAGATAGATAACAGTGAAATTGGAACATTATTAAATAAATAATGAATTTCAAATTTATCACATCATGTCATGCTTTTAAGGGTTCTATCCTAATAGAACACACTCAAACCAAACATTGTTCTAAATCACAATGCTATAAAGCAATGTACTCATACTAGCTGAAAAAAAGTCTCAACCCGAAATATCTTAAAGTGTCATGAGATAATCAATATCACCAAAATCCATAATGATCTATCAAAACCAAGATGATAGGGAACCACATGAGTAGAATGTGTAGAAAAGGGATTAGCGATCACATTTGGACTAGATAAGTCAACCGCCCCAACATTAATCAAATCTTGTATTGCATAGCGAAGTATTGTGCAACGCTCAATATCATGTCTTTAAGATTGATGATATAAACAATGCTCATGTTGATGAAAGTAAGGAAGAAGATGATGTGATAAAGGATGTGGTACTAAAAGGGTTACCAATCCAATATCTCCTGGCTTCTCAAAAGCTCTAGGCAAGGTCAGATCCAATGATGTAAACTGTCTTATGAGCCTTTAGACATATGGTCTAAGTAACTAAGGAATAGTGTTTTTCGGATATGGCGATTGTGGTTGAATACTGGTCTGAATAATGAAAGGTTGTTGAATAAATGCTAGCTACTAGTCATACTATGGATGAGAAATACAAACTCTAAATGTAGATGACCTATGATACGAATAATGAGCCAACCTCTGATACTAACAACTAATGCCACTAGCTTCTTTAGACCTCCTAAGTGACCTAAGAGGCTTCTTCCATGAAAAAGAAATAATGTTTATCCACGTCTTCTTTCATATTAAAGACAACCTGAACTAAGCTCTTGAAATCTAGGAATACCCATGAGGCATCTAACAAACCTTAATTGAAGGTTCCAAAGAACTATGTCAATTTGATCTTGCTTCTTAGGTCGATTTATCATACCAACCACTCTTACCCTTAATTGACTAACAAATGAATAAATAGTCTCCTCTAACCTTTACTTTGTAACATCTAATTCTCATTTGGAAACATCAATATTGACATTGAAAGCAAACTATGTCATAAACTCATAGGTTATATCCTCCCAATTATGAATTCTTGAAGGCTTAATGGATGCAAACCACCTTTATACTACTCTACTAACTGGCATGGAGAAAAAGACAATCAACTATGCATCATTTAGTACATGTATTCTTATAACTATGCTATAAAGCCTCAAATGAATCTCTAGGCAGCTTTCCATATTATAACACTATGTCTGGCATATGGAATTTGGTAGGTAAGCTAGTTTCTAGTATACCATCACTATCATCTAAGGTCATAATCCCCACTTATAACCTTATCTATCTCATTCTACTCTCAAGTCTCTTTACTCTAGCCTCATGCTCAATTAATATTACAACAAGGACAATAAGTAATGGTGCTAAGGTAATACGTAGTGAAACAGTCTCATAATGATATGATAAATTAAATAGAGCGCCATACGAAACCTTAGGTGAGGGAATTTGTGTTATTAGTGATGTAGGTAGAGCCATCTCATCTATAACCATACCAATAGGTTGTTTATCCTGATTGCAACTCTCCATCTTATTTAAACACCAACTCACTCCTATTATAAACTCTTGAATGGAAGCTAATGTGGAAGTAAACTCTTTTACCATATCAACCAATTTGTTTGAACATCGATATGAAGATAATTTGACTAATATACCTCTAACCCTCCTCCAAAGTTGTGACTCCAGACTCAACTAAGTCATACCTAAACAAACTCCCCTATACACAATGCAAATGATACAACAAAACAAATGAAAAACACATGATAAAACACTGTATAAAAAAACATAAATAAGACAACACAAATCAAACAAGAAACACATGGTCCTAAGATAACAATACAGATTTGTATATATGACAAAAACTTTAAGAATAAAAAAACATGTCCATCAATAGTGACTACAAATGTGATTAGAAACTTTTTTTTTATCAATAATCCAAAATGAATAATGTAGATGAGGATAATATTGTCATGGAACTAATAGTATATCTTTTAATTGAATGTCTTGATATAGCTTTTAGCTTAAACTCTATAAAAATAATAAGGTAATCAAGGTAAACCTCTAAAAAAAAATATGTAAATGTGAAAACATGTTTTTTACCTTTCTTTTAATGACAATGAGTATCAACATGAAAAATGAAAACAAATACGTTAATTAGAGAATAAAGTATTACATAGATCATACAACAAGGTGATCATAATCAATGGATATATCCCAAAATGACAAGCAGAATGCAATAACAATTTGATAAATGTTCTAACTCAAGAAAAAAATATCAACGAGTGTCTTAGGGAGAATGCACGCTAGACTTGACAAAGGAAAAGAAGAGACCAAAACAACACTATAGGTGGTCCAACTAATACTCGAACCCGCACTATTATCTGAAGTCACCAATATCTTGACCAAATGAAGAGAACGTTGAATTTATGTGGTAGCTGAAGTAGCACTAAAGACTCATAGATGCACCTATGTGTAGTTAAGAATTCTAATCCAAACATTTAAAGCTCAACCTATAAGGTTAAGGTGACTCTAAAAAACGTAGGCTGAAAAAGTTCTTTAGCAGAAATGATCGCATAATCCAACAAGGTGAAATCTCCTACATACCTCCAAAGAGATGTGGTGCTTCTATACAAGGTGGTCATCACCTCCATACATGTATTACATTGACATCTCAAGGGGTTTCTTAATTGTTAAGGCTTTTTTCTAGTTATCATGTCTTACAACTCTCAACACTTAGCTACAACGACCTAAAGTGCACAACCTGTGGTGTGGGTGCATCCAACAAACCTATTGAACTATAAAAAAAAAACAAACACACTAATCATACAAGTATCCTAATTTAGCTCTAGGCCATATAAGTCTTGAATGATTGATTATAAACAACAACAATTTGATGACCTCTTCTGATGGCAATGCTTCAAAACACACGTATGCAATTTTGAAATGTAGTCAAAATAATTTCAACTTGGTTTCCTACTTTTGCAATGGTCTTTTCAACTGATCATAACTTCTTCCTTTCAACTTCAATTCATAAACCATTTAAAGAGTTAGATTCTTAACTTCCTAAGGTTTGAATTGATATGTGGCTTGCTCCAAAATAATCTCAAGAAATGCTTTAAAATTCAATTCAAAATCAAGATTGACTCCATTTAATCTTCAACTATCTTACAACTCTTCTTGAATTCTACTTAAACTTTTTCTTGCATGAAATCATATTCTCTAAACTTTTTTGGCTTAATTTTTTTCTTGCATGAATTCATCTTCTCCAACTCTTTCATAAGTCACATCTCATAGTGATGACCGAAACACAAAGTTTGGCTCAAATCATATCCCTGTACTTGAACTTTGCTAGTTGTTAACAACTAAAAAGAGTAAAAAGAATGAAACAAGCACAATGGGGTTTATAAAGCATGGCGACTCTGCTAATAGTTTTTGCACACAGTAGCAATCAAATTTCCTTTAAATTGAGGAAGAGAGTAAACATAATATGATCTCTTAGTTTCCTCACCTCACACTCTTATATTTAGACATGCATCCATGTTTAGCATCTTCCTTAGTATATCTTAAATTCTTCTTGATTGGATATTTCTACTTAACTCTCATATGTTCAAATTTGGTGTCCCTTCTTAGTATTATTCTTAAGACTCTTCCCTTCAACTTAGAATTTCATCACTCTTTAACTCAAAATAGGAAAATAACTTATTACTATTATTTTTGTGTGTTTCAAAAATCTCATTTTATATGGATCAATAGGGATCCATAAGCAACTCCTAAGTTTTCAACCAAGGTACTAGGTAGTGAGGGCCTTTCTAGGCTACTATTTGAGGACCTTTGTTTGTTAACCAGAATTCTCCTATTGGCCTTTGAGCCTTATGTTTTCCTACTTTATCATTTCATTCATTTTTGCTAGTTCTTCTAGCCTTCAAAGATTTTCTTCTCTCATCATCCTTTATTGTTGTTATTCATTCCTAGAGTTGCATTGAAAGTGACAAATTCTTCCAAGGTCACCTTCTACTTATGTATATCCATGCTTTTCGTTCTAGGTTTCTCATTGTGTTTCCTAACTGTGGTGCTAATTTATTATGTTACCCCTCCCTACACTTTGACAAGTGGCAATGACTACAAGCTTTCTCATCTGTTCTTTCCTGCAAAATTAATAAGGATCGATTAAAGTCAAGTGAACTATTTGGTCAATCATTTTATGTAGGTGAAGTTCACTATGGTGCCTTGGAGGTAGACAATATAGATATAAAAAAGAAATGAATGAGTGAAGGAATCTAATTACCCTTGTGTGCATATTTGGCTTGAACTTACAAAGAGAAGAGATTAGGTTGGCTAAAAGCAGTGACCATGCTAGTGGTTGAATGGCATACATGTACCTATATCTCATTAATTCTAGCTTTATTTGATAATGATTATAGGTCCCTTAATTTACGACCAAGGTCTCATATATATGTCGTAACAATAAGGAAAGCATCCAATCATATTAAATGTGCATCCTATCACATTAAATACATCATGTATTTCTTGAGGAGTCGTCCTACATAAGGTTGGTTTTACAATCATCATTTCTATCTTATTCCAAATCACCCTTACTTGAGTGAACACATGCATCCTTATCTATCTCTCTCTCCAAATCGCCCTTACCTAAGTGAACACATGCCTTTCCAATGACATGTGGTTTACGTACCTTGATTGCCCTTATACACTATGCAATAACATAGTAAACCTTTAGAGGATTTGATCAATAAAATGTAAGATAACAATTGAGGTTTGCTTTAACTCTATGTGATATGGTTCTAATAAGTTGGGCAAATGAATAAGCCTTAACCTATTTTTGTTGTTGGCCACATAATTATGGGCTAGCAACCTGGTTTCCTACTTTTGCATTGTTCTCTTCTCTTCAATTGGTCATAACTTCTTCATTTCAACTTCAATTTATGAACCATTTAAAGAGTTGGATTCTTGACTTCCTAATATTTAAATTGATATGTGACTTGCTCCAAAATAATCTCAAGAATGCTTCAAAATTCAAGTTAAAATCAAGATTGGCTTCATTTAATCTTCAACTATGTTACAACTTTTCTTGAATTTTGCCTAAACTTTTTCTTGCATGAATTCATCTTCTCCAAACTCTTTCATAGATCACATCTCACAGTCATGACAAGTCCTTTTTAGCTTTGCTTGGCTCTCCTCATGTTTTTTAAATCTTGAGTTTCTTTTTAAGTATATTTAACTCCCTCATTCCCATGACTAAAAATCTCTTTTGCAACTTATATTCTTTTCATTCTCTAAACTTGAGATTTAGCTTAAAAAATATGTTAGATTCATGGTTAAGGTCCTAACAACAATTCAAGTTAACTTAGGGAAGTTGAACCTTTATAATATATAATTCACTTTATATATGTCTCCTTGAAACACATATTTTGGCCCAAATCATATCCTTGAACCTGAACTTTGCTAGTCGGAGCAAATAAAAAAAGTAAAAAGAATGGAATAAGCACAATGAGGTTCATAAACCACAGGGACTCTACTAATAGTTTTTGCACATGGTATTCAAGCAATCAAATTTCCTTGAAATTAATTGAGAAAAGAGTAAACAAATGATGATTTCTTAGTTTGTTCACCTTACCCTCTTATATTTAGACATGCATCCATGTTTAGCATCTCCCATAGTATCTCTTAAACTCCATTTGATTAGGTATTTCTACTTAACTCTCATGTGTTTAAATTTGGTGTCCTCTCTTAGTATTCTTCTTAAGACTCTTCCTTTCAACTCAAAATTTCATCACTCTTGAACTCAAAATAGGAAGATAATTATTATTATTTTTGTGTGTTTCAAAAATCTCCTTTTATATGGCTCAATAGGGATTCATAAGCAACTCCAAAGAGTTTTCAGGTACTAGGTAGTGAGGACCTTTTTAGGCTACTTATCCCTTAGGCTACTATTTGAGGACCTTTGTTTGCTAACCAATATTCTCAATTGGCCTTTGAGCTTTATTTTTTCCTACTTTATCATTTCATTCATTTTTGCTAATTCTTCTAGCCTTCAAAGAGCTCATTCTATTTCTTTTCTCCTCATCCTCTATTGTTGTTATTTATTCTTAGAGTCACATTAAGGCCAACAAGTCTTCCTAGGTCACCTTCTACTTGTGTATAACCATGCTTATCGTTCTAGGCTTGCTCATGTGTTCTTTCCTACAAAAGTAATAAGGACCAATTAAAGTCACTTGACCTATTTGGTCAATCCCTATATGAAGGTGAGGTTCACTATAGTGAATGAAGGAATCTAATTACCCCTTTGTGCATATTTGGCTTGCACTTGCAAAAGGAAGAGATTAGGTTGGTAAAATCGTAGTGACCATGCTAGTGGTTGAATGGCGTACACATACCCATATCTCATTAATATTGACTCTATTTGATAATGATTATAGGTTCCTTAATTTAGGACCAGGGTTATATATATATCATAACAATAAGGAAAACGTCCAATCATATCAAACGTGCATCCTATCACATCAAATACATCATACATTTCTTGAAGGCTCCTCCTACATATGGGTTGGTTCTACGATCATCCCTTCTCTCTTGTTCCAAATCACCCTTGAATGAACACATGCATCCGTTCTCTATCTCTCTTGTTCCAAATCGTCCTTTCCTAGTGAACACATGCCCTTCCAATACCTTGGTTGCCCCTACACTCTGCACTAACATTGTAAACCTTCTGAGGATTTGATCAATAAAATGTGAGATAGTAGTTGAGGTCATGCAATACGGTTCTAAAAAGTATGGCAGAAGAATAAGCCTCAACCTATTTTTGTTGTTGGCCACATCATTATGGGGTCCAACCTTCATGTCATCAATAAATTGGCATGCAGCAGGCAATTAAAAATCAACAAGATATAAAAAAATGTGCGTAAATGATAAAATTTTCACTGCAACATATTTATGATAAATACCCAAAAAGCAAAGAATTCCATTGACTCCACTAGAAACAAGAAATGGTGCCTCTGACTCAGAGATTTAAACTTCTCATAAACTAACCCAACCAAATATCAGAAAAGACAAGTAAGAGTGGGCAAAAAGATGCATTTCTCTAAACGCAAAAACAATCATAGAAATAGCAAGATAGGTTAGGCCTCATAAGCTCATACTCATTGCCAAAATAATTATAAAATTCCAAAAAAAAAAAAGAAAGGAAAGAAGGAAGGTCATTTCCTGTCGACCATGTCACTCATCTCCTAATAATCATAACTAAACCTTACTAGAGTTGCTGATAGCAACAACAATTAATGCGGTACTGCAGCCTCTCCTCCATTTCTATGCAATCAATGAAGGCCATTAAAAGTGATCTGACTTTTCACGCATGGCCTTTCAAAAGGGCATCTACAGACACAGGCTGCAAACATACGACATAGTTTATCATAAAGTATTTAAGAACACCACACGAAACATCGAGTGCTGTTAAATGAGGGCATTTATGTGGCATATAGTAGTTACAAACTTACATATAGATTCATGACATGGCATCTGGTTACGCTGGGAATCAGAATGCAACTCCTTGGACAATTGCTCTAAGATTTTGAAAGCTTTAATTAAAAAAAAAATCATTCTCATATGAGTACAGCCATCAAATTATTAATTGCTACACCGGTGGGTTGTTATTTGTTAATCGTTGAACGGTTGGACCGTTTAAAATTGATATGTAAAGATATATCATAAGCTGCCGAATCATGTCATTGCTTAAGCCATAAGCTTTTATTGGCAAGAGTTCTGTTCTTACAAGTTAAGTTAAAGTTCAAATAAAGATCTAGAAGCCATGTCCTTGTAAGCAAGGTTTCTGATGAATAATCATGGCCAAAGCTTCGAGCTGGACCCAGATATAAAATTTTAGATAATACATGAGTCAATATCCAGCCTTCAGGCTTCAACTGAGGAGAATTAATTTAGGAAAGAGAAATTAATATAAGCACTAGATGTTTGATCCAAATGAACCGGACCCAAAGGCCATGTATTGCAAGGATCTTAGATATATGAGTCGTCTTCACCCACTTGCAATACAGGAAATAAAACAACCCTAGAGTTGCACCATCTCCATTTTCTCCGTTTCAAGATGCTGCAGGTCCTTCTGAGTGGCAGTCACCCTTATGGCCTGAAACAATGAATATTAGCTTCTCAAGAAAAACGGAATCAGCAGTGGCAGTATGTTTGGCAGGAAGAAGACAGGTCAGGAAAGACAAAACTTACTTGCAATCGTATATGGCCATCGAGAATGTTGGTACAAGACGAATCTTCAAACTTGATCGGAATGGTAGAAATGAAAGGGAACTCAGATATTGGCACGGCTCAATCAAATCAAAAGTACACCTTTTTTTTTTTCTTTGGAAGTGTAGGTGTATCCTGTATCTGAGTGAACCGGGCCAATATCGCAGCAGCCATTTCATGCAGTTGATACGTGAACCCATACTTTAGGTTGTTCAGCTCTCACTTGCCGTTTGAGGAGGGAAACAAAAGGGATTTGAGAAGGTGAAACAACTCCAAACAGAAAGTAATGGAAACACCCCACTCCCATCCCCACCCACACCCACACCCACACCCACACCCACAACCAGTCAGTTTCTTTGTGTGTGTGGTGACTTGTGAGAGAGAGGCACCAAACTGGGAATTGTGAGGAGAGGTGGGAATGTCTTGGCCCAATTAAATAGGGTAGAGACGCCTGCAAATGCATTTAAGACCGAGGCTACCAAAGCAGAAAAACGGGCCATTGCATTTAAACCCATTATTCTCCGTCCATCCATCCATCCATCCATCTCTCTCTCCCACAAGTTGATAGGCCCGTTAGTTTAGGGAAGTGACATGCAATACCAAGGGGAAAAAACCCATAAAGACCTTTAAAGAATGATGAAGTTTAGAAATTTAGTAAGGACAAAAGTGTCTCCTTCTGCAAAATGGGTGCCCTAGGACGGGATTGGGCATGAGCATCAAAGGCAGCAGTAGGGTAGCCACCCAGAAAGGTGACAACATTTATGAGGGAATCTCTCTGACGGAGGGACAGGCCATAACATTAATAGCGAATCAAGTCCTTGAACATATATGCATATATATGTGTACAGGAGCCGTTAATTGGAACGGGCTGATTTGTTAAAGTTGGTTTCTCCGTTTCCCTATAAGAGTTGAAATTGATATTTTTGTTATCTTCATTGTTTTAATATAGGAAATGGCTGATCTCTGATTCTTCCATTTGGTAGTGGGAAATAATAAGCACTTTGTTAGAAATTGATTGTGGGAATAACTTCTTAACTTCTTTTGAATAACAGTGCTTTTGTTGGGCAGAGACCTAATTCCCCCTACCTTCATAGTGTGAGAAAATTATGATAATTTAAGGATATATTTGGTTGATAGAAAAAATTGGAAAAAGAAAAAAAAAATTGTTAAGATACATTTTTTATATATTTAATTTATCTTTAAAATTAAGAAAAAATAATCAAATATGTTTAAAAGTAGTTAAAAATTTATTTATTTTAAAATTATTTAATCCTTATATAAAAGAATTATAAGGTTTTTAATCCTTCAATGAAGGTCTTATATTTTGTTATAGAATTTTTCTTTTTTAAAATGCTGGTTTTATATGAAATTTTTTAATTTTTAAACAAATTAAATTGAAGTTTGATTCTTAAATGAACTTAGTAAATAAAAAATATTTCTTCATCAAATTTGTTAAAAACAATAGGACTATATCACCGTGAGCTAAACCAAATGGTTAGCCTCTATTTTCTTATTTTTCTTTTTCTTTGTTATAAAAAATAAAATAACTTTCTTTTTGTCATCAACAACGGGGTTGAGAATGGTTATTCTCATCTAAATCCTTTCATGTTATTTATATCTATTTTTGTCCTTGTATAAAAGAAAATTAAATAGTACGAAGACAAGACGGGGCAAGTATACCGCCCTATTTAAAAAAAAATTCAATTTTTTAATTTTTAAAATTTAAAAATAAATATAATTTATAAAAAAATATATAAATATTTAAATTTTATTTTTATAAAAATTAATATTTTATTTACATTTAAAATTTTTAAAAATAAAAAAATAATTAAAATAGTTTTTTATTTAAAATTATATATAATAGGGACAACATCACAAAATCATACCTACGGATTTTTAAAAACTTTCTAAGCCCACTCCAACCAATTTATCTTTATCCCAAATCCTTCCGCCTCCCTTGCCATCCTTACCTCTAGTGACATGAAGTGTTAAAAAGAGCTATTCACATAAATAAATAATTAAATATATATATATATATATATATATATATATATATATATATATATATATAATCCTTTGAGATAGAAAATGTGAGATGCTAAAATAATATGCAATCTAATTAGATTTGGCATATATGGATAGAGGATTTTTTTTAACTGTAACCAACCACTATTAATTCAAAAGCAAAATGGCAGTGTATGTATGTCTCCTGTCTGTATTATTAATTTATTACTTCAATACTTAAACAGTTGCTCATAATTGTGTGCCTACCTCCATACGATATTACCTACTTCGATCTGTTTGTCTCTTTTGGATTTACTTTTATCTATATATTTTTTATTAAGCGTAACTTTTATCATTTTTGTTAACCCTTTTTCAATCATATATTTATCTTAAATTTTTTAATTTCTTGGAACAATTTATTAAATTATGCCTTACAAATAAATATATCTATAAAAAAATTATTTATATAATATCTATTATAGAAACAACTATATTTTAAAAAAAAATTAAGAACATGTTTTATAACAAGAAACAGTTTTAAAAAATAGTTTTTGAGAACAACTTTTAAAAATTATTTTTTAATACTTTATAAAATAAAAGCCTGGTAGAAAACTTAAAATTTTTGTAACCTATATTTAATATTTTTAAAAATAATTTTTATATTTAGTATTTTCTTTTTAATCATATTATACGTTTGTATAATTATTTTTTTAAAGAGCTCTTAAAAAATAAGTGAAAATAATGGAAAACAACTAAAAAATATTCTCTCTAAATCTCATATTTTCCTAGTTTTTTTTTTTGTTTTAAAGAACAAAAAACTATTCTAAAAAACAATTACCAAACAAACCCTAAACTATTTCTCTCTTTTTTACCTTTTTTGGTTTTTCTTCATCTATATATATATATATATATATATATATATATATATATATATTTATTAAGGATAACTTTTAATATTTTATATAAAAGCTTAATTATTTACTTCTTATATATGTCATTATAATTACAAATTTAAAAGGTTATAAAATTAAGAGTGCCTTAGACAATGATTATAGGAAGTATTTTTAATCTTTTTAACACTTCAAAAATTTTATCTTTCAAGTATTAAAAATATTTTCTAAAACTACTATCAAACACACTCTAAATTTTAATGCTAAAATATAATTTTTCGTTATCAAACATTATGATTATATCGTGAAAATTTATGAGTTTGGATTTTAGGTGCAGTGCACAAATTTAAAAGTTTTACCATTATTGTTTTAAGTAAATTTAAAGGTTTTCAATCCTTCGATGAAAGTCTTATATTTTGTCGTATAATTTTTTTTAAATATTACTTTTATACGAAATTATTAAATTTTTAAACAAATTAAATTGAAGTTTGATTCTTAAATAAACTTAGTAAATGAAAAAAAATATTTCTTCATCAAATTTGTTAAAAACAATCGGACTATATTACCATGAGTTAAACCATATGGTTAGCCACTATTTTCTTTTTCTTTTTTTCTTTATGAAAAGTAAAATAACTTTCTTCTTGTCATCGTCAACAATCATGTTACTCTGATTAGAGATGACGATAAGGGGGTTCAAAATGAGTCATCCCTATTTCAATCCTATCATGTTATTTATATCTATTTTCATACTAATTTAAAAAAAAATTAAATAGAACGAGACAAGACAGACAAATATAAGAAATTCTCATACTTGTCCCACCCTATTTAAATTTTTTTCAATTTTTGAATTTTTAAAATTTATTAAAAATATATAAATTTATAAATAAAAACTACAAATATTTATATTTTATTTTTATAAAAATTAATATTTTATTTATATTTAAAAAGTTGAAAAATAAAAAAATTTAATTAAAATAATTTTTTTATTTAAAATGATATGTAATAGGGACATCACGAGAAAATCATACCTATATCTACACGACTTTTGAAAACTTTCTAACGGAAAAATTTTCATCTCCGTAGCCATTTTTACCTCTAGTAACATGAAGTCTTAAAAATAGCGATTCACATAAATAAATAATTAAATGAGTATATATATGTATATATAATCCATTAAGATAGAAAATGTGATATTCTAAAATAATATGCAATCTAATTGGATGTGGCATATATGGATGGTGGATTTTTATTTTTATTTATTTTTAATTGTAACCAACCACTATTAATTCAAAAGCAAAATGGCAGTGTATGTATGTCTCCTGTCTGTATTATTAATTTATTACTTCAATACTTAAACAGTTGCTCATAATTGTGTGCCTACCTCCATGCGATATTACCTACTTCGATCTGTTTGTCTCTTTTGGATTTTCTTTTATCTATATTTTTTTTTATTAAGCGTAACTTTTATCATTTTTGTTAACCCTTTTTCAATCATAGATTTATCTTCTTCTTCTTTTTTTTTTTTTTTTTTTTTTTTTTAATTTCTTGGAACAATTTATTATTACAAATTTACGGAATTGCCTTACAAATAAATATATCTATAAAAAAAATATTTATATAATTTCTATTATATAAACAACTATATGTTAATATAACCCTTCTTTTGAGTTTTTCTTGATGTATATATACATATTTTTTAAAATTAAGAACATATTTGATAATCGGAAATAATTTTAAAAAATAGTTTTTGAGAACAATTTTTTAAAGTAATTTTTTGATGCTTTATAAAACAAAAATCTATTTGAAAAGTTAAAATATTTGTAACCTATATTTATTATTTTTAAATATGTTTTAAAAATAATTTTTATGTTTAATACTTTATTTTTAATCATTTTACATATTTTTATAATTATTTTTTATAACGACTCTTAAAAAATAAATAAAAATAATGGAAAACAACTAAAAAATGTTCTCTCTAAATATCATATTTTCTATTCTTAAAAACATAAAATAGAAAGAAAAAAATATTAACTACCAAACATATTTTCCCAGTTTTTTGTTCTAAAGAACAAAAAACTGTTTTCGAAAACAATTACCAAACAAGCCCTAAACTATTTCTCTCTTTTTTACCTTCTTTGGTTTTTCTTCATCTATATATATATAGATATTTTATTAAGGATAAATTTTAATATTTTATATAAAAGCTTAGTTAATTTACTTCTTATATATGTCATTATAATTGCAAGTCCTAGACAATAATTATGAAAGTTTTTCTAATATTTTTAACACTTCAAAATTTTTATCTTTCAAGTATTAGAAATGTTGTATACGCTTTCTAAAATTACTATCAAACGCACTCTAAATTTTAATACTGAAATATAATTTTTCATTATCAAATCTTATGATTATACAGTGAAAATTTATGAGTTTGGATTTTAGGTGCATTGCACAAATTTAAAAGTTTTACCATTATTAAATTTAAGCAAATTTTATTAATATAATTTGGTAACTTGACAAATAAGATAAAAAAAAAAGAAGATAAAAACCATATTAAATGTAATACTTCTATATTATTTATTTCTGCAATATAATATTATATTTTTTATTTTTTATTTTATTTTGTAATACTTCTTCTTAAGTTAATATTTTTATTATATTTTTTTACTACACTCACATTATGTCTACTAAGTTTCAATTTTTAGAATTCAATATTTTTCTCAAATTTATCATACCTCAATCACATTTTGTGTATCCTAATTACATTATGCATAATTTAATCTTATTTTCATATCTTACTCACATTATTTGTACTTATATTACAAATTTTGTACCTTAGTATCTCTTTTCACATTTTTATTTTCTAGTCACATTCTTTATATTTGAGTAATTACATTTTTTATACCTCAATATAACAATATATATATATATATATATATATATATATATATATATATTGTTATGAAAGAACGAGAATAAGTAATAAGAAACATAATAGTATAAGAACATACAAATTTACGTGAAAAAACCCTAAATGAGAAAAATCAAGGGTATATATATATATATTTATATATTGTGCGTGTGTATCAGGGAGAGTAATAAATAAAATTGGTCCACAGGGCAAATCCTTGTACCCCTAACAGGGTCAATGGTAGGCTATGAGATCAGACAAAAAATCTCATAATTTTATCTTCACCACATATATTGTGCCACAAGCTTTTGGGTTGGATCAAATAGTTGTCAAACTCTAACACACACACATACGTGTGTGTGTGTGTATATATATATATATATAATACTAAAAAAATGTTTTTCTCATACTTTGTTTCACAATTGAAAATATATATATATATATATATATATATATATATATATATATCAAATATAATTAAAATTCATTAAAAAATTATATATTTTAAAATTATTTAATCTTATAAAAAGAAAAAATATAAATGAATTGAATTTAAAAAAACATAAAAATAATTTATTGATTTTGAATGATTTTTTTATCTCTATTTTTTTTCTCTCATATTTTCCAAAAATATTAAAGTATGATCGAGTTGACCCACTGACTAAAGTCATTTGAGTGGAGAGACCGATCTCTGTAGAACTTAATGTTGTCAAAGAAACACAGCATGTGGTAGGTTTGAGTTTGTGGCATATGCTTGTAGACAGAGACTGCATTTTAATGAAACAACACATGCTGGCAAGGGAATGTACGTAACATTCATAATTGCCACTCTTGATGGCCTTCAATGAGAATAGGATTTCTACACATATTGAGCTAGGCGTAGAGCTTGGTTTCAAGTCATGTGTCATTTCATATAATCACTAGATAAAGTTGAAAGATATATCCAGTTCATTATATGCGTAAGGTGTCCAAATGCAAGGGGCTATGAAGTTGATTCATCCAAACCCACATGACAGGGTCTCGTCTTGACAAATATATGTGGGTCAAGTTTCATTAATGTAGCCAAACCTATTCATATGCCTAGCTTCCTATAAAATGCCCAAGTCTTTATGGCCTAATAAGATAGCTGACCAATTGCCAAATTTTCCCATACCTTTAAAACCAACATAATGCATCATGGACTGCACCAACAAGCCTGAAATGATTACATAAAGCTCAATAATTCACTGGATTGTATCTTAAAGAGTTTTTCAGACTCTCTTTGTTGGAGACTAATGGCATGTAACACATTTACAAACTACAATATTGTACGTGTTTGGTTGGTATGATACATATTATATTATTTCTTGTTGGAGTTGGGTATGGGTGCTCAAATGGGGTCTGACTTGATGCGATCCAACAAAACAAGAGTTAAGAGGAACTGTTTTTAAGAATTGAAATTGCCCAAAAACTTCCCCAATATATATAATTAAAAACAAAAATAAAAGAGGATATATCTCTCTAGCTCCTACTCTCTCTCTCTATAAAAAAAAAAAAAAAATGAAAGAACGCTTTGCAAAAGAGTCTTCTTCTAAATTTCATTAAATATTTTTTCTTTTTCATGAAAAGAAGATTAAAAGCATTTGTGCTGTGAAAAATAGTGATTCTCAAACTTCGTAATTCCATTCATAACATGGGGTTGAGAATTCATCGATAAAACAACTAATATGATATTTTAGGCATTTCAGAAGGTAATTCGAAACTTTTTTTTTTTTCAATATTTCTAATGGAATATAATATCTTGGATATTATGTGTAATGAGAATATATTATGTATCATGTTTATATTTGATTTATATATATAAAAAAAAAACATATTGTACTTCAATGTGTGATGTTCCTTTAAAATTAAAATTATATTACATCATAATATTTACTATTAAAAAATATGAAATATCTTTCATATTTAATATTATCTTCAAATTGTTTTACAACTATCATTTAATGAGTATTTGTTTATTTTTTATTAATAAATTTGTCATTAAAAGAAATATTATACTATATTGTTAAATATATATAAACATGCAATATGAAAAATAATAAGATATTTATTATATTTTATCGTCAACCACATATAAGAGATGTAATTTATCTTTTATTATTATATCCTATCAACCATAGGTTAAGTACATCCATCTATTTTGCCGATGATTTCTTCCAATTGTTCATCATATCATTTACCTCGATACTCTAACATTTAATTGATACCAATAATCATTAAAAAAAAATAAAGTTATATGGATGTGCATTTAAAAGAAAACCAATATCAATAATCAATAAAAAGTAAATTTAAGTTCAAAAATACCTTGTTTACGTATTATTGAAAGTGCATTAATATTAATAAATAAATAAATAAATAAAAGAGTTTCTTTTAATGTTGGTTTGTAATAAATGAAATTTCAAGGGAACAAATCTAGAAGTGTTTGGCACAACAATGCATCTTTGCCATACATGTATCTTGGTTTCAATATTAATCCATAATATTCATTAGATTGATTGAATAAATGAATGTTATATCCATATACTAATTTAAAAAAGATTCTACTTAAATGGATGTTACATCATTTTATTAAATCATATTGTAATAAAATGAATGTGTAAATGTAACCTTAATTTTTTTGGTTTCTTACACTTATTCAAAATTTCTATTATTAATTTTTTTTTAATGTGCCTCAAATATAAGTTTCTATATGTAAGTTGATTAATGTAATTAATAATTTAATAATTATTTTCTTTATTAAAGAGAAGTAAAATTTATTATTTGTTTTTTGCTTCTTAAATATTCTTCAAGTGATCATAATCCTTTGGTTTTCAACTATTAAAACCATTTTCTTTCATGGTTCTAAGAACTCGGAAGGTAACAAATATATCATTGTTGATCAATAACAATAATATATTTTTCATCCTCCTTAATTTCTTTAATATGTTTTTTTCTATTTAAGAGATGTTGGAGAACATCGATGCTACAAACTAAGGGGATAGATTGATTTTGTCATAGTGGGAAATTTGTAGTGTAGAACACTGATACTACGAAATAAGTGGTCGATTTGAAAACACTAGGAATTAAGAATATGGATAGAAGGCTAGAATATGATGACGAGCCTCCTCCACTAATTTTAATACCATGTCTAATAACATGAAAAGTTTAATAATTTAGTAATGAAAATGTTGAATTTTATTATTTCTTTTTATAAATTTATACTATGGATTATTTAAAGAAAGATATAATAAATATCAAAGAAAATAAATATTATTTCCTAAACTAAGGGAAACAAATATTATTAATATTCAATGTCTTTTTTTATTCTTGATTTTATTTTATTTTATTTAATATTTTTTTATATAAAAGATTAAATAATTTATATAAATAAATATGTTTCTAACGTACTTTAATTGTTATACTTGATTTTTTTTTTACTATTTTCAACGGCAAAATAAAAAAAAAAAACAAGATTATTTTCTTTGATATTTACTCTTTCATTTGTATGATTCAATAATTAAAATGATGAGGTGAATAGAATAAAAAAAAAATAATTTTAATGAAAACAAAATTTTACTTATAAGTAAGATTTGAATTCATCCTAATTATGAGGTATTTTAATTCCTATATAAGTAATTTTTAAAAGCACTTTCCAAAAATTTTAAAACTAACACATTTTCTAGATAATTTGTTTCTAAAAATAATTTTCTATTTTGGTTTTGTAAAAAAAAAAAAAAAAATCATTTTATATAATGCAAATTAAATTAAATTCATATCTTATTAAAAATAAAAATAAGTTTATAATTATAAACAAATAGTTTTTAATAAATTATGAATATTAATAATATAATAAAATCATAAATTACATTTTTATAAATATTATAAAAATATGGATATTAACATTAATTGATTTATTTTTTTTAAATAAATAATAATAATTTAAAATTAATAATTTCTAATACTGTTTTATATGATATTAACATCTTATAAAAGCATAATTAATTTATTTTGTTTAAAATAAAGAATAATTATTCAAAGTTAATAATTTCTAATACAATTCTATTTTAAATGAATTTAAAAACAAATAAAATTTAATGTTTTAACTTAAAAATGAGCCAATTTTTTTTTATTCTATACATACATTTATTACTCAACTATGGAGATGGCATTCTAAATTATTTAATTTAATCTATAATCAATTAACTAATTTTTTGAATTTTAAATTATTCTTAAAACTTAGAAGATTTATTAAAGAATTTAAAACATTAATTTATTATTTTTTTTATAGTTATTATATATATTTTTTGAGTTTTAAGTTATTTTTTAAAATTATTAATAAATTCAATACAAAATTTCACTTGATTTGAAATTCATTCTTCCAATGTAAAAAAGTTCTCTATTTTACTTTGTTTTTAAAACTTATTAACAACCAAACAATGATATAATTTTTAAAAACAATTTTATTTTAAATTATGTAACGAGAGGTCTTTTTAATAAAAAAATATATATTTTAAACTATCTCTACGAAAATTATTGACAATTTATTTCCTTTTTTGCTTTTATTTCCATTTTTACTTGACATTGAAATGCAAACAAATTATTATTTTAATCTTACTTTTTTGTATATATTAAAAAAATGAATTGAAATTACCAAACTCATTTATATTAAAAAAGAAATAAAAATGGAAACAAAATATTTATTTTCATTCCTTATTCCACGACTTTAACTGAATTAGATTATTACTATAAAATACCATACCAAATACGATGATTTTTTTTTTTTTTTGAAATTTCCTATTAAATATTATGTGTATATGTTAACAAAGTATAAGGTTTAAATTTATAGTGATACTATAAGGTGGGATATCCATGTAATTATGCATATTCAGTAAGATACTTACGAAATTCCTTTAAAATTAATTTTTCTTATTAAATGGGATTAAAAATGTTGAAAATAATATTTGGAAAAATATTAAGTTGTTATTTTATTTTATTTTATTATTATTATTATTTTGCTTTAGACTTTGAAATATGATTGCATAAAAAATAAAAAAATAATCAGGTTGGTCAATCGTGTGTGTAACGGCGGAGGTAGGTTCCCACCAATGAAAAATTGAAACGTGGAGTCAGAAAATGAAAGAGACGTAAGCGAGTAGTCAGAACCGTGCAAAGGTGGACCAGCCCTTGATGACAAAGAAACGGTTGCTTAATGGTTATGAGAAATGGCTTATGACAACACAAAGAGACGATTGCACGCACACGGATGATATGAAGAAAGACTCAAGGATTACACCATAAAATTAAGTCTCGCATCTGGGTTTCGTTTTGGAGCTTCTGCTTCTGGGTTTTTCTGGGTGGAAAATGGGTCAATGTGTTTCCCGGTCGATGGGGTCTACTGCAAAGGAGAGGAGTGTTGGGTTGATGGCAATGGCCAAGGAGAAGAGGTCCAGATTTTATATTGCTAGGAGATGTGTGGTGATGCTGCTCTGTTGGCATAAACATGGCAAGTATTGATCTCCCTCTCTCTCTCTCTCTCTCTTTCTCTCCCTCTCCTCTCCCCTTCTTTGTTTCAGTTTTCTGGAAGTAAATGTAATTGGGGAGGGATGTACAAGCACATGACTCGATCATTCTCCTGAACAAAGAAAAAGAGATTGTGGGGAAAATTATTTCATGTCTTCTGTTCTTGCTCTTGTCCCGTGTTCAAATTATTCATTCTTGGCCGTGAAGAAATGGCACCTTCGTTTGAATAAGCACTTGAACTCGTTTCTCCAGCAACGTATCTTTTAATTCCATACATAATTAAGAAAATATTTCCGTACAGGGTTTTATCTAAGGCAAAATCGATAATCAAATCTGAGACAGTAGCATCATCTGAGCATGAATGGTCAAAGGTCGATCATTTTGTGATAAACCCAGATTTATGCAAGGATCCTATTTTTTTGGTCTTGGGTCGATAGTCAATAGTCCAAACCAGCTTTTGATTCTCTCTTGTGGCAAATCCAACCAATTTGCCTGGCTTTGTTTTCTGGCCACAAGCTAGTCTTTTCAACGAAACCAAAAACAACACATTAGGCACTTAACCTTTGTTTAATTAAGTTAAATACCCTTATGTATGGTCAAATCAAAATAGAATTTCGGCGAAACGATTCTTTCTTGACTTTTGTACCAAGCTCTTATATAAGTTATAAGTTTTTTGAATCCGTCAGGGTAGCCCATTGGTAAGGGTGAACATTGAAAAGTGACATAGTTTTCAATTTATTAATCATATGTTGAATTTACCTAATTCCAGTTATTGCGAGATGGTCAGCGCCTCAAGGTAAGTCTTCATAAAATGTCATAAGAGTCTGACCATGAAAAGTTTCTTAAATATTAAAAAGAAAAAAGAAAGTTGTTAAGTTGTTTGAACAAAATTAATCAAACAAGTATATAAACTCTTATTAAATTTAAAAATGAGTTTTTGATTACTCATATTCCAAGCTTTAAGGTTTTAGTAATTCAAGTTTAATGTTTATTCAATTGAATCTTTTTGTATAATGTCAACATGATATTACAAATATAAATTTATATATTATTAAAATTAATTATAAAATTTTAATATATATATATATATATACACATTTCATGTTTTTTGTTTTTAAAAATAAAAAATAGGAACAATTTTTATATAAAACATGATAACTCTTATATAAAAAACGTAAATTTAAAATAATTTTTAAAAATTATTAACTTTTTTTATGAGAAGTTCAGAAGAATTCTTATATTTTATATAAAAATTATTTTTTCTATTTTTAAAAAGTAAAAAAAAGGGCAGATCCAAATGACACTTCAGTCAATTGCTTAAGATTAACAAACTCACAATAAGATGTAATTTTATGTTGAATTTTTTAGTTAGAATTCTGAATTACGATGTCAAGTTTGAGTTGATTAATAAGATTTTGTAACAAGACTTCATTGTCATTATTAATGAGGAATTAAACTCCTCTCATTTTGGTTCACTTTAAGTGTTTTATTTACTTCTAGAAATTAGGAAGGATAATGGATAAATAAAATAAAATAAAGGTACCAATTTAGCTAGCGATGACTTTCTAGGAATCCTCCATTGATGGATATCTAAGTTAACAAACTCATGAAAATCAATAAAGGCTATGTTTGATTGTCAGAAAATTTAAAGAAAAATGCAAAGAAAAGAAAATAAAGAGGAAAAGTAAAAGGAAAGAAAAAGTGAAGAAAAATAAAAAATAGAGTTAAAGATGATAAATTATTTTTATTTGCTACTTTGAACTCATTTTATTTATTTTAATTCATCAATATAAAAATTAAATAATTTTAAAATACATGAGTTTCTAACTAATTTTAATTATATTTAATTTTTTTTGGAATATTTTGTAGGATAACCAAACAAAAGAAAATCATTTTTCTTAATATTTTTTTTCTTTCCTTTATATTTTTCGGGACCAAATATAACCTAAGAAACATGAAGACTTCACAAGGAAGAAGTGGAAATCCCTAGGAGCCTCCCTTCCCTTTCTAAGTTTACAACCCATGAAAGTCACTAAGAAAAAAATAAAGACTTGACAAGGAAGAACTAGAAATCCCTAATGGCCTCCGTTTCCCCAACAAAAGTCTTAATAAAAATTCCGTCTAGCCTTCTCAAATTGATGAAAAATCCTAAGAATTTGGGACAAGTGTTTAGACAACTTTAACCACTAGGAAGGAAGAGCTAATGGCGCACCAAACAAAGGATGTGTGCCATTCCATGGCTAAGGCAATGGGTATGCTGTACCCCTTTAAGGGGATGTGTCATTCGACTCATTCCCATGGCCAAGACAATGGGTTTGTCTTACCCTAAGGGTTACGGCATTGGTGCATACCCTTTTCTGATTGTCATAAGAATCGGTGACAGCAACTTCTTCAGCAGCCTCTAAAACACAGGCCCACGATACCCCTTTAAGGGGATGTGTCATTCGACTCATTCCCATGGCCAAGACAATGGGTTTGTCTTACCCTAAGGGTTACGGCATTGGTGCATACCCTTTTCTGATTGTCATAAGAATCGGTGACAGCAACTTCTTCAGGAGCCTCTAAAACACAGGCCCACGACGCCCCCGGCCGTCGGACCTCCGCCTCCAACAATAATTTTATAACGTTGTTGTACTGCAGTAGTATAACAACATTATTTCATAGATGCACTACTTCAAATTTGTAATATTTTAAAGGAGTATTGTTCCAAAATAAAATTATACAAGCATCAGGCTTCAAAAGTATAGTAAACCGATGCACTGGCACGGTATTTCAGCTATTGCAACAATCCCATCGGCATTGGCCACCCATGTCGGATTCTGAATATACAGGCACCGACGATTCACTTAGAATATTAAAATTTGCCAGAAGCCCCTGTTGACTATACATCAAACAAACCTACTCGCCTGCTCAAGCTCACACCACCCATTTTGCAAAGCCGACGTTAGAAACCGGACAAAACACTAATAAGCGATTGTGTCCCACGCAACTCCCTTTCTGAAATCCCAAAATGAATCTATAAAGTAAGCAACAGCTATGATCCTGTGCATATCTTTAAGATCAACAAACGATATCTCCAATGCTCTCCCCTTCATGAATACCTCCAAAATTGTGTCACTTTATATTGCAATGCCCACCACCATTCTCTAAAATTCTTTTTCGTTTCTTCCTCTGTTTCTCTCTCTCCTTCTTTTATGAGTTGGCCGCAACTTGAGGGGCCTCTTCCTTCGGGACTTCTGCCGGATGAGGGGTCTCCGGAATGGATGAACAAAGGGGACAATGCATGGGAGCTGACAGCAGCAGCTTTGGTGGCCATACAGAGCGTTCCTGGGCTTGTAATCTTGTATGGTAGCATGGTGAAGAAGAAATGGGCAGTGAATTCTTCCTTCATGGCCCTTTACGCCTTTGCGGTGGTGCTCATATGTTGGGTGCTCTGGGCCCATGAGATGTCCTTCGGGGAAAAGATGTGTCCTATCCTGGGAAAGCCCAACTTTGCATTGGGCCAGAAGTATCTGCTGAAGAGGGCAAAAATTTGGTACATCCCGACCGCCACTTACGTGTTCTATCAATTTGCATTTGCTGCCATCACTGTCATATTGCTTGGTGGGTCGGTGCTTGGGCGGATGAATTTCTATGCTTGGATGTCCTTTGTTCCTCTGTGGCTCACCTTTTCTTACACCATTGGAGCCTTTAACATTTGGGGCAGTGGGCTTCTTCAAAACCGTATCATAGATTTCTCGGGTGGTTATGTCATTCATCTTTCGTCCGGGGTGGCTGGTTTCACAGCGGCTTATTGGGTAAGAAAAATGATATTAAGGTTTTGGTTTTTTTTTTTTTGTGTGTGGTTAGACAATGGGTGGACGATGTTATAGTGTGTGCATGATTGAATTGATGAATTGATTGTGGGATTTTATGGTGGCGTGGGTGAGAATAGGTAGGACCAAGGCTTTCACATGACAGGCAACACTTTCCACCAAACAACATAATTCACATGTTGGGAGGAGCAGGGTTCCTATGGGTGGGTTGGACAGGTTTCAACGGCGGGTCTCCATTTGCAGCGAATGAGATCACTTCACTAGCTATTCTCAACACCCATATCTGCACAGCCACCAGCCTCTTCGTGTGGCTGTCAATGGACATGTTGGTTTATAAGAAAAGCTCTGCCATTGGGGCTGTGCAGGGGATGATCACTGGTCTCGTCTGCATCACTCCTGCTGCAGGTTTGTCCTTAGTCTACCTCTTTGCCCAACTCTACATTCTACTCTTGTTTCTCATTCAAACATTTGGCTTCTCCTCTTGATCTTCACGTGGGCAGGGATAGTGGAACCATGGGCAGCAGGGTTGATGGGAGCAATGTCTGGTTCAATACCCTGGTACACCATGATGGTTTTGCACAGGAAATCAGCTTTCTTCCAGAAGGTTGATGACACCTTGGGTGCCTTCCACACACACGCAGTGGCTGGCACTTTGGGAGGACTCCTCTCTGGAATATTGGCCAAACCCAGCCTTTTGAAGCTATACTACACGGAGACACCGTATGGACCAGGCTTATTTTATGGTCTAATTCAGGGTAGATTAATGGACAGTCTAAGACAAATGGGCTACCAGATTCTAGGAGCTGTTTTTGTGGCTGCATGGAATGTGGTTGTGACAAGCTTGATCTGTATATTCTTAAGCCGCTTTCTTAATCTCAGAATGGACGAAAGAGACCTTGAGATAGGTGATGATGCAGCGCATGGAGAGGAAGCGTATGCCCTATGGGGAGACGGAGAGAGGAGGCCAACACACCCACGTCGTCGCCTCACAATTCCTTCCATGTGCCGTCATTGTTAACTGCAAGTTTAAGTTCTTTTTAAACTTGCTAATAAGTTGGTTTTCCCTGTCCCTCAACTGTATTTTTATAATTACTTTAGTTAATTTGGATGCAAAATATTCTTTATTCAAGCGAAACAAGGGAAATAAGAATGCCCAGTTTCTCTGACCTCCTAAAAAATGGACCAAAAGAATTACCAACTGAAAAGTAAAATTCAAAGTCAGAAGCCAGTGCACGCATTCCCTTTTTAACACGATATTTTGTTTGAAAAATAAAGAAGAATGTGGACAAAGCAAGAGTGCAACCAATAGAAATACTCTTCCACTGCTATTCAACGGGAGGTGTTTGACATTAGCAGGGAGAGATGATGCATCTGTTTCTTGCTATACAAACCTACCAAGGGCTAGGTACAAGCATTGGGAACTTATCTGTTCTGATTGATATTAGGTTGATATAATTGAATACATTATTTTGCATTTACATTCATGGGCCAACATTTGGTGGAAAGTTAAAAAGCTGTACATATCATTATTTGGGAAGTTTCTTCTGTCATTAGCCCTTTCCCACGAATTGCTGGTGGTACTCGGTCATTTCTCAAGCATCGGATACTATGGTGTGTTCCCCTCTCACTTAAATAGTCCTACAGAAATGCTGTATATGAAAAGACTCCATGCTTTCTTCCCCGATGAACACCGATCCTGTCATCAATGATAAATCGGTGACACTGTTCAACCAAATATGAAATGGCATCCAGCCACTAACACCAAACCAGAAACCAACCCCATAAACCTTTTCCCAAGCTTGATGAAAATGCTATTCAAAGAAGAGAATCAAGCTCTAAATGGCGATAGATAAGCATACAAAGGAGACACACCATCAGCTATAGCTCATGTCTTGACTCCCGCAGCTTCATGAGTTTGTCTCTCCACAAAGCTGCAGAAACCACTGATCAGTCAAGATGAATCTATATTATAGTAGCATCCATATATGAGCATTGTTTTATCCATCACTTATTAAATGGAGATGGGCATATTAGAAGACAAAAAAAAAAAGAGAGGGAGAATCTGCAGTATAATTTATAACAGCATTCATATAAGAGGCCTGTTATTGCTTTATCTAAAATATACCTGCATCATTGTACCTTTCCTCCTTAATAGCTAAACTCATATTCCTCACCAGATCAAGTTCCTCAGCAAGTAAATCTGGACCATCAGCAGCACTGGAAAAGATACCACTCATGCTTAGTGGCACGGTACAATAAAAACTCATGACATGAAAACAAGGCCTCTAAAGCAAGCACAGTAATACCTGTCTAAGACAACATCATAAACAGATTTTGTATCACGAGCTCTTCCCATCCCATAAACAATTCTAATGGCATCTGTCAAGATAATCTGTTTATTTACATATATTGGCACCTGCAGACACGATAAATTGCACAACTCAATCCCAACTATTTGAATTATAAGCAATAGGGGGGCGCACACATGCACACAAAGAGGGCTTCCCTGACTATTTGACTAATCCAGTTTGTATGTCAATTATATCTTTTTTTAGCTTGTTATCTGCATACTTTTTTATTTTACTGTCAGTAATAAACAATTCCTTTCAAGGTGTATGACAGCATAGTCAGAATTGGACACCAGAACTTTGATTTAGCAAGTTCAAGACAGCCTTGGCGAGCAACAGGGTGCTAATAAGAATAAAAAGCTGTGAAAGACACTCAAAATTGCAGAATGATTTAAAACGTAAGCTCACAATGCATAGCTTTTTCTTTTGGGTTAACAAATATTAATAGCAGTTTGGCTGCCAAGGTGTGGAAAGTAAATACCTTGCATAGTTTTGCTACATTTATGGCATCTGAAGGACGTGCATCAACACTTTGAATATTATTCTCCCCTGGCTGCATGATATAAAAACCTCAAGATGAACATAAAAAGAAATTACACGAAGCTGTTGTAGTTTCAGCAATGCATAATGCATATGCTTCATAAGTTTATGCCTACCTTACTAAAATATATTCTGGCAAAGTAAGTATTAACGATTCTTTCTGTGATCTTCACCATGTTTACCTGCAATTAAAATTATGATTTTGCTAAAGGAATTCAGGGAAACAGGAATAGTTTAGTCAATAAATGTACCATAATGTTTAGAAAGTGAAATGTAATAATTAACTATGATATGATGTAAAATTTTGTAACATGGTAGTTAAAGGTTACAGGCAATACACTACTGACAAAATCAGGTCAGATGAAGTAATAATCAATATAATCACTTCATATATACTCCTATGATTCTAAACAAATGCATCAACAAAAAATTGCAGGACATGCTTTAAGTAGAAAGATAGACAATTAGTAAATTTCACATGTCAAATTAGAGCCAAATAGATA
This sequence comes from Vitis riparia, assembly GCF_004353265.1. Lineage (NCBI taxonomy): Eukaryota > Viridiplantae > Streptophyta > Magnoliopsida > Vitales > Vitaceae > Vitis > Vitis riparia. The sequence goes on along the minus strand of NC_048434.1, from coordinate 21,270,382 downwards.
GAGCAGCTATTGTGTGAGAGAGTCAAAGGGGCATCAAAGGGGTGTTAGATGTTTCTAGTTGCAAGCTTCTTCTCCAGATATGGAAGAGTAGTACCAGGTTACTGTGTTTTCACTCAAGTAAATGATGCAAAGTTAAAAAAGGAGAACCCATCCTATTACTTCCTTTATATCCCTTCTCTTTTTTGGATTTCTCCCTCTCTTTCTCCAACAACTACTAGACACAATTGTTTAGTCACTTGCATAGAACTTATGAAAATCCAATATAAGCAATGAGGCTAGGCAAATGAGAAATCATGTTAATAAAAATCTAAAACTAGTATCTTTATTAAAAAATGCAATGAAAAATAGCCACTATAGTAGGAAAATGACTAACAATACAAGCATATGCATGTATTAATACATGAAAAATAAGCACCGTACTTTGTAGCCAAGTTTCCCCACAAGATCTCTCACAAACTGAAACTGATTAGGGCAATCCTGCAGCAATATCTTATCCAATCATTGATATGAAAATAGACAAACAATAGGTTCCATGAAAATTAATTCAAATGGTTACCACAATTTCATCCTCCCGTAAGGTATCAATAAGTTTTTCAACAGAAAACTCCCCTGCAATAGGAGAAAACTAAAGTTACTTCTTTGCAAAACTGTCCATCAAATGACAATGGAATAACTGAAGATAGTAACACATTGATTACTGAAGAAATTCATCAATATACCTACAATAATTGGTAGTAAGAAGTCTCCATCACAAGAAACCTTAAGAAAAATTGTGGGACTCTGAAAACGATGAAGAAATCCTTGTCCAATTGAACTGACATCAGGTCTTAAATCCTTTGTTTGAGCAGAAAAAGGATGCAGTTGGCCCCAAGATTGCCATTTATTCCCTTCCAGAAATCCTTGTTTACGCATCTGGTGGTGGCTGATAGTTTCTTCAATAGTTTAAATAGTGGAAGTTAGGGAGGCATTGGAATGGATTAAAAAAAAAACACACACACACAAAAATAAGTAACTACTCAAAACATGTCATGATGCATTCTTAGCAACTGCAAACAATGAACATGGTAGTGCTTTTTTTTGTTTTTTCAATTGTTGTAGAGCGTGCATTTTTGTAAAACACAAGGTAAAATTTTAAGGTTTTCTAAAGAGGGCACAGGAAATTCTTTTTTAAAACTGTTTTTGAAAATGCATTAATAAACATGTATTTCAGTGTTGTTCCATTTTCCTTTTCCAATGTTGAAAACAGGACATAGTTACAGTTCCAAGATTTTCCCTAGCCGCATTTCGCAAACAAGGTATCCACCAGGAACCTTCTCTCACCAAAGGTATAGGTTCTACAATAAATTTGCAGCCAATATATTCCTTTTCTCCAGCCAATTTTAGAATTTTCAACTCTGATTCAGATGCTTTACACACTGCATTTCCCCATAAGCGAAATTGCAGTGAGATAAATTTACAAGATAGGGCATTCAAAACCACATGATCAAACTAGTATTTCTATATATACCTATAAACTAGACCTTCTTTTGCTGTATTTTCTTTATATTCAACAGTTTCTAGGAAAATTAGGATCAATTCAGGCTAATAGCACATTCTCTTACTAAGAAAAACCATCAAACGCCCGCGCATTTGATTTTCTAATAACTCCAATTCACACCGCGTCAAAGAACAAAAAAAGGCGAAAATCCCAAAGAATTCGGAAATAAATTCATCCTTTCTGTAATAAGGAAAAAAAGAAAAAAAAAAAAAAAAGAACGAATGGAAACCTGAAATGAGAACGAAGGCTTCGAGATAATCTTGATCGCGATCTTCGCCATTGGCCGATCTGTCACCGGAGCTTCCGCGAGAAGCTCTACAAGAAATGATGACGGATTTGGATCCGCGACTGTGTCTGCCTCTGAAACCTAATTGGAATGAGAACCGCGAGGAGAATGAAACCAGCGAATTGGATACCAAACGGCTGCCGTCGAATTGCTGCGCGACAAGTCCAGCACCGGAGACTGTAGGCAGGCATAAATGAGCTCGGAGCATATTAATTGGGTAGACGGCAGACGCAAAGCTCAACCAAACAGGAAGAGTCGAAACTGAGAAGTGGGAGAGAAAAATGACGGAAGATGGCTTCGTATCGAAGTCACTGAAAACCGCTTTGTTAATGCAGCCCACCCCACCCCCACCCCCACCTTTTTTCTGAAGGATCTGTTTTCCTCCTTAATTTCTAAAATATCCTCCTAAAGAATCCAAATAACAAGAGTTTACCTGGTCTGTGAATTTACACACAGTAAAAGTTACGAATGACGTGGTAATATTTGAATAAGTTTGAGAAAAAAGTGTCTAGTCATTTCTCGAATCCTGGCAATACCGCAAACGAAGAGTCTTGTTAAGGTCGGGAGGTGGGAGCCAAATTGGTCGAATTAACGAAAGAAATGAGAAGAGAGGCTGAGAAAAAGAGAAGAGTCCCTTGGACGGTTAGAGGCGACGCTGACTTCTCATCGGAAGATTCAACACGGTTGGAACGTGCTATTAGGCTGAGAGGTCCAAGTGGGTGGATATGAGACGCACGTTGTTTGGCTGTTGGTGGCTAGATGGAATGAGATAATAGGTGCTGATTTTTCTGTTGGTGTTATATGAATGTCTTCTCCAAAAGCCGACAGAGAGGGGTGACACAGCCTGACAGGGATGACCCATTAAAGACCAAGTGGTGTAGGAACTAGGAACCGTTTGAGCATGACCAAGTGGTTGGAGCACGATGGGGTTTGGGGTTGGTGAGAATATGCTGAATTTTACCATTTGGCACACCCACTTCATATATTTTTTTTTTCCCTGTAACTATTTCATTTCATTTGTGGGAAAAATTGTATGATTTAACAACTTTGCGTTCTAAAACATGCCATGAAGTATTTATCGATACTTATTTTAATTTGTATTTAAAAAAAGATTTAGATACATTTTTCATTTTAATACTTCGAAAAAGTCCATAACCAAAGAAAGGGAGTTGAAGGGGTCATTAATAGAATGGTCTATTATGGTTGTATAAAACGACATTTAGTAGTCATGTTCGTGATGAATGAAAAAAAAATCTCTAACCCTTATCGTAGGTCAATTTACTCCAACCAAAAAAAGAAAAAAAGTGGTCAAATTGATCAAACCATCGTTATTTTAGTTAGATTTAAATCTAATGAAAATAATATTCTACAACTAACAATTCCATTATTTTCAATCCTATTCAATTACTATCTATTATTCGATTGACTAATCCTTTAGTTTTGACAATTTCTCGTGAGGATAAATAAATAAAAAATTGAATCAAAGCTCTGGATTTCTCATGAGGAATCCTTTAGTTTTGACAAGTTATAAAAAAAAAGTCCATAACCATAGAAAAAGGAGTTGAAAGGGTCATTAATAGAACAGTCATTATGGTAGTATAAAACGACATTTAGTACTCATGTTCTTGATAAATGAGAGAAGAATCTCTGAGCTTTGACCCAAAATAGTGCTTTTTAAAAAAAAATTCCAAAAAATAAAGTTGTTTTGAAAATAATGCCCGATCTAATGCGTCTGTGCCACATAAGCTGCCACGTCATATTTTTCTAAAGTGGTTAGAAACCGTAGTTACCAACCACGGTTTTAACTTTAAGTTTAAAGCCGTAGTTGGTGACTACGGCTTTGACTTTTTTTAAAAATGGTCAAAGCCGTAGTCACCAACTGCGGTTTTAACTTTATATATATTTATATATAACTTTAATTTTTTTAATAAAAATATTATATTATTTTGATTTTAAATATACTTATTTTATTATTTTAAAAATAATAATATATGAAATTAAATAATTGATATTTTTAATTTGATATAAATATATTTTTAAATTTTAATAAAATAATATACTCTATATTTAATATAAATATATTTAGTTAATTATATTTAAATATAAATAAAATATAATAAATTATGAAAGCCTATTAAAAAACAAATAATATAAATTATTATATTAATTAATAATTTTTTATATACTATATGTAAGTGGTATATAATGTCACATGTATATAAGTTCAATTAAGTTTAAAATTTATCATATTTTAATTTAAGTTCATAATATTATATCGATATGATAATAATTTATTTATATATTTAAATAAATATGCTAAATTTTAAACTTAAATTAAACTTTTATATATATATATATATATATATATATATATATATGTGTGTGTGTGTGTGATATTATCTACTACTTACATATAATATATAAAAAAATTATTAATTAATATAATAATTTATATTATTTTTTTCTCCAAATAGGCATTTATAATTTATTTATTTTAAATAAACATAATTTATTATATTATATTTATATTTAATTTTAATTAAATAATTATATTTATATTAAATATAGTGTTAATTGTTTTAATAAAATTTATTTATATATTTAAATAAAAATGTGATAAATTTTAAACTTAAATTAAACTTTTATATATATATATATATATGTGTGTGTATGTGTGAGGTATTATATACCACTTATATATAATATATAAAAAATTATTAATTAATATAATAATTTATATTACTTTTTTATTTTTCTAAATAGGCATTTATAATTTATTTATTTTAAATAAATATAATTTATTATATTTTATTTTAATTAATTAATTATATTTATATTAAATATAGTGCCTATTGTTTTAATAAAATTTAAAAATATATTTTTATATCAAATTAAAAATATCAATTATTTAATTTCGTATATTATTATTTTTAAAATAATGAAATAAGTATATTTAAAATCAAAATAATATAATATTTTTATTAAAAAAATTAAAGTTATATATAAATATATATAAAGTTAAAACCGCAGTTGGTGACTACGGCTTTGACCATTTTTAAAAAAAAATCAAAGCCGTAGTCACCAACTATGGCTTTAAACTTAAAGTTAAAACCGTGGTTGGTGACTACGGTTTCTAACCACTTTAGAAAAATAAAACCGTAGTCACCAACTACGGTTTTATGACGTGGCAGCTTATGTGGCACAGACGCATTAGATCGGGCATTATTTTCAAAACAACTTTATTTTTTGGATTTTTTTTTAAAAAAGCATTATTTTGGGTCAAAGCTCAGAATCTCTAACCCTTATGGTAGGTCAATTTACTTCAACCTAAAAAAGAAAAAAATGGTCAAATTGATCAAACCTTATTTTAGTTAGACTTAAATCTAACAAAAATAATGTTCTATAACTAGCGATTCATTTTATTTAGCAATCATGTTCTTGATAAATGAAAGAAAAATCTCTAACCCTTTGCCATAAGCCAATTTACTTCTATGGAAAAAGAAAAGTTATTTTAATTAGACTTAAATCTAACAAAAATAATATTCTACCATTAGCAATTCATTTATTTTCAATTCGACCCGATTACTATCTATCATTTGATTGTCTAATCCTTTAAATTAAAATTAGAATAGGTGAAAAGTCAAATGTTTTGACGATTCCAAAATCAGAGCTTTGGATTTTTGTAATCGAGCCGTGTTCACACAAAACACGAATTAAATTAAGTGTTCGCTCCAACCAAAAAACGCAATAATTAAAGCACATGGTGCCCGCGAGATCCGTAACCTCGGGAAAAGGATTGGCTCTGAGGGCTGGGCACGGGGGTCCCAGTCCCGAACCCGTCGGCTGTCGGTGGACTGCTCGAGCTGCTCCCGCGGCGAGAGCGGGTCGCCGCGTAAGGTATAATACTTGATCCCATCACTTTAATAAATGATAACAGCTTCTGGCCATGGCGGACCCAAAAAATTTGTCTTACAATAATCATTGCAAAATTTTACAAGTAGTTAATGATATCCTATTGTTATTTAACAGTCAGGCAATGTAGGGGCTTGGAGAGCGTTGCTGAGGAAGCTGCTTCAACAGTTTAATGAGTTCGTAAGTCCTTGTGTCTTGGCCAGAATACAGGCAAAGTTCAAGTGGGGACAAGCCATCCTGAGACAGACAGTGTTCAAGGGAAAAATAAATGAACCAGTGGCTATTAGAAACTAAATTATAATACAACATTGAATGCAAGTGAAACAGTTGATATACAAAATCTAGAATGTAATACTGGAGAACAAAGAAAAGAATTACTGTCAAGGCTAGTTACCATGAAAAGCGTTTTTTAAAGCCTACCCTTTTTTATGATTGAACATGTTCAAACTTCATAGAAGGATTCTTTCAACTTTCAAGCACAAATCCCTCAACTATTTTAGAATAAATGCTTTTGTTTTAGGGGGTGAGTTCCTGCTCAAAATTGATGTGTGGACACTTGTTAAGGTGACACACCCGAGGCTATCTGGTCAATCATAGAGCAGCTACCTTAATTCAATAAGGTAAAGAAGTACACATGCATTATTCCTTTATGTTAGATAAACTACTCTTAGGCTATTACTTTCATCATTATTTAACTCTTCATGGTTCCTCTACACAATAAACACACATACAATGTGCCTAGTGTTTAGATACTGGGGAGTTCCCAGGTCTGAAAGGTTGTCTGAGTCAAAACACAACACTCATGACAGTGCCAACACTTATAGCATAAAAGCAGATTTGTCAACAACTTTTAAAACAATAAAAGTCAGGGGATATTCAAGTTATTATATGGTTATACTATGCGGTCATCTTGATAGAATGCACACAAAGTAGTAATGTTAAATATCAACTTTTTTTTTTCCTAGAATGCATTTCTCAGTGTGTGATGGAGGAATAGAGAGTGAGTGAGGTGGGAGATGATTGGTGGTGGTAGTGTTTAGTTGTTACATAAATCCTTAAGCATCAATGTGAGAACAGAAACATGAAGCAACCAGTGAACAAAGTACAAAAGTGTTCATGCATATTTACCTGGTTCTTTAATGTCCTATCAGCTCCTTTAATTAATAAAAGCCTCACTAAATCCGTTCTTCGGGTTTGAACAGCAAGATGTAGCGGTGTCCACCCATCCTGGAAATGGAAAACAAGGGCATTCTCAAATACATCAACGGCATGCATAAGAAAAAAGTAAAGCACATATGGGCAGTATTAGACATACATTATCCTGCAGGTTTATATCAACGTTATACAACAGAAGAATCTTAATTGCATGACTTGATGCTGTTTGGACAGCATAATGCATTAATGTAGCGCCCTCCTGCCATTGGCCAAAAATAGAAGAAAGAAAAGGGTAACAATGAACATGTCAAGCCACTAAATAAAGAAGAGAAATACAATACCATACATCTCCAATAGAGAAGTAAACTATCAACATAATAGGCAGATAGTATCTGCCAATGTCGTTCAGATGAAATGATTACATATAAGAAGAAAATACATCTATTACTGTAATGACAGAAAACACTAGAAACTTAGACAAAGCCTAACCATACAACAGAATGAAGAATAAAGATGTACAAAGGCAGCTTCTATAAACAAGCCTTTCCAAATTTTTTAAGTTGGCGCTTAGCATGCATATGTAAAGGATAACAATTGTATAGGAGAGCAGGTCTTGTCTAACATCAATGGTAATGTGAATAGTAGATGATACTCTTTGGTTGTTAACAAATATAATTAAAGCAAGGTCTACTTTCTAAATTGCTACTCACTTTATCACGAACAAAAGGATTTGCAGATTCTCTCAAAAGATAGTTTGTAATGGCCAGCTTTTTGCCAATAATTGCCTTGTGCAGTGCAGTTAAACCATCCTGGGAGATATGCATAAAGTAGATATCAAGAAACCAGAGCTTGATTCAAGGTTCAAAAGGAAAAAACAGAAAAAAAAAAAAAAAAAAACCAGGAAGTGAACGAGAAGATTTCTCAGTATTCTACCCAAAACACAAAAAGCTTCCCTTCAAAAAAATAAAAGAATAAACAAGTACACGAAAGGGCAACAAATAGCAGTACTCTCTGCAGCTAGTAACCATTCTTTCCATCTACCTTGTCCACAGCATTGATATCAACGTTGTGTTTCAACAAAGCATCCATGAGGTAAAATTCCCCTGATGCAGCAAGAGTGTGCAGAGGGAGCCATTTGCCCTGAAATATGATTTCATAAGTATTCATTAATGGATTAAAAGCCTTAATCTCATCAGTTAATTCAACAGCATCAGTTGAAGAACTCTACTGAAAATTCAAAAACACTAGGTCAATATAAATACTGGCAAAGAACAGGGTACAATCTCACAGGTGTAACTTACAGAGGTAGCAGCAGCCAGATCAGGTATCCGCTTATTCAGCAGAAGTTTTTCCTCCTTTGTGAACAATTTACGGGGTCCTATTAGATCATAATATAAACGAATTTGACATTGGTATTTCAAGTTATAGACATCAACTATAAAACAGCCTTATTCCAACTTAATAGAAAATCACAAGCAACTTTATACATACAATTTGAGTTTATCACATGCACTATCCGTGGCACATTCACTATCTTAAGCATTTCAAAAGGGCACATTAGAGGGTCAACTTCCTTGATCATTTAGACATATGTTATGTGAAACCCACATGTAACCTAAATAAATGCTATGTTTAACCACACCCACAATGATCAAACTACATGTAAAACCCACTCTCAATCTTAATTGGCAGATTGGAAGCAAGAACTTTTCCTATTCTCATTACCCTAAGTTGGGAGCATGGATCGAAGGCAATCTTCCATGTTATACATATGTGTAAATGTAAATATTTATGAGTAACATTCCTCTCTGTCCAACAACCATTATTAGATGGAAAATGGTTGCTTCACATATATACACCAAGATAAAGAGACATGAATCCGTATAAGCATAATATAATAAACTCCTTCCTTTATTCCAGTCCTGCTCCTACTCAATACTATTGTTACTTAGTTCCAAACAGAAAGAAGTCTCTGATTTTTAAAATTTTAAGTAGACCGCTCAATATGCATACACGCATACACACCTTGAGTTGCAGCATTACCACCTGGTTGATAGGTCCCACTGTTAAAGAACTCGGAAATATCCTCCAAAGTGCCGCCATAAACTGCTCGCCGAGGGTTCCTTGGCACCACTCGACTACTAGTAGGTTCATTGGGGTTCCCCTCCACAGGCGCCGCCTCCGCCGCCTCCTCTTTCACAGGAAAACTTGTGGGTTTATCAAGAACAAGGGGCTTCAACTGGGCCAACTTAGTCTCTCTATACGATGAGTAATCCTCCTGACTTATAGGTACTAAACCCTGCTTCCTCTTCTCGACGCGACTACCATACTCCAATTGCTGAGCAATCTTGCGTCTCTCTTTCTTTGTAATATTGATTTGTTCCTGAACCTCCTTCCATTTTTCCGGAACCAAGTTCTCAGGTTCAATTTCTAAATTGGGTTTCTTGTGTTTGGGCTTTTGGGCAATGAAATCGAAGTTATCTTGAAGGTACGGGTCTTCAAATACGCCTTCTTCGAACACCAAGCAGTCGCCAATTGGGACTTCTTCTTCTTCCACTAAGTCTTCCTCTTGTTGGTAAGGGGATTGAAAGGAGGACGAGGGAGAAGCAAGGGCGAGAGAGGAAGATTTTCTAAAGAAAGTTAGGGTTTGGAATGAGTAAAGCCTACGAGGAGTGTGAAGAGTAAGGGGAGAGGAGGAGAGAAGAGAGAAGATTTTGGGGTTTTGGGGGTTCAGAAGAGTTTGGGGTAGCATTGCGACTCCTTCCTCCTGCACACAAATGAGACAAGGTTTCATTTATCCAGCCACCTTCCAAAACGCACCGTTTTTAAGTTAATTGTTTCAAGAACGACGTCGTTTGAACTACGATTTTCCGACCACTGGTCCGATGGGATGATGGCGCGCCAAAGTTCGGCTAAGCCCATTGAATTGGGAGATCTTAAAAGTTCAAACTTTTTACGCATGGATGAAAGTTTCCATTGAGGGGGGCGAAATGTCGATTGGAGAAATTTCGGTTAAAATCGCCGAAAATGGCTGCAGGCGAAAAATCGGCGAAATCTTCAACAAAAATCGCCGGGCGCTGCAATTTATCGGCGAAATTTCGGTTTGTATTTTTACCGATTTTTCGGGATATTTCCCGATATTTCCTACCAGTCCAGCCCGCGCACAGATACAAAATCTGTCCAATTTTTTTTTTTTTATAAAAAAAAAACATAAGATGTTATTTGGTAATCTGATCATGATTTGCAGGCAAAGGTTGTGTTTTTCAGCCTGGCTCAAAAATCGTGGATTTAGGGTTCGTGAAATTTAAATCCAATGGCACAAAAGCAAAGCGACCCCTAGAACAGATCCAGAAAACACAGGGAGCAAAAAAAAAAAGCAATCTTTTTGGTTTTCCTTGGGGGTTTTGCATGGATTTTCTCGGAAATCAAAGGATGAATTTTCCCGGAAATCGAATGAGGGATGGATTTTCTTGGGAATCAAACGGGGGTTGCAAGAAAAAAAAAAAAAGATTAGATTAGAACCTGCGAGGATTGAGAGTGGAAGAGGAAAGTAGGGCCTTTTTAGGGATTCTCTCGTCTGTAGGCCATCTACAGAAAACGGCTTCTTGATGCCGAGTGAGAGAAGTGGGTGGGCCTTTTGATTTTTAGATTTAGTACAGATAAAAAAAAAAAAAAAAAAAAAAAAAAAAAACAAATTGAAGTGGGATGTTATCGAACGGTCAGAATTGAACCTCAATATATATGATAATATATATATTTAATTAAATAAGTCTTTCATAAAATTTCATAATAAGAGTACAATTACAAAATTCACATTTCTTATCTACCGATATAATATAATTAAATATAATATCACAAATCATATTATATATATATTAAATTTTTCAACAAAACAACTTGAAATTGTCTATTAAATTTCTAATTACATTACTACGATATTTTTTTTTTATATTTTCATGAGTTTTGATTAAATTTTTACTTATCAAATTTTTTTTTCAAAATATCTGTCGATATTTTTCCGATATATCCGTAAAATCAAGTTACTGATATATCCGTAATTATTGATATTTTTATCAATACTTTTACGCCCATTTGATGTTCCAACGTTGCCTATATGCCATTTCAAATGGCCAGCCAGGATGCGTATGATCAATGAGTTGAGTGCATGCTCAACTTCAAATTCAAATCAAACTTTATGCGGAAATAAAAATAATTTTCTTCAAACTATTTTTATTTTTATTTTAGATAAGAAATTTACACTTTTAATTTGTAAACCTATAATAAAAAAAAATATTATAAATATAAAATAATACATCTTCTTATATCACAAAGTCAAACGAACGATTTATACCACGGATGTCACTGTGTGCTTCCACTAGAGTTTTCTTAGGTTTCGTCTTACTCATGAATAGTTCTATCAAATAAAACTAAAGATTAGATGCATCAAGAACATAATATCTTTAAGGATTATTGTTTGAGTCACAAAAAGCATCATGTTGGAAGAGAGATTATTAAGGTGAAACAATACCGCTCTTAAATATGGGATATAAAATACTATAAAATGCTTAAAGTACCCTCACTTATCAAATGATGACGATAGTTCTGTTTAATGTTATATAAATATAATAAGGAATCAATTATACTTAAATGGTTGTAAGAGTAAAATAAGTATCACATCTTTTTCATTATCCTTTATATCATAAGAAACTTATGTTTTCACTTTTCTCTTATTTGCTATCTTTTAGCTAATAGGAGTAATGGAAGGTTGTAATGAGACCATATCTCGGTCCAAGAAGCATGTGGAGTACATACTGAGTGATTAGCTTTTTCACACTTGGGACGATCAAGCTCCCCTATTCTAGCACCAAGCTTTTTTGGTTTCTTTAATATCATAGAACACAAAAATTTGTGTAGTTTCCAACATGCCCAACTGTCTCTTCTGTTTTTTACCAAAGTTTTTCCATTCATCGCGAGTCAAGTAAATGATTTAATGATTTGAGGGAAGAACCAAATGGCATATGCATATAAAAGGAATGATAAGATAATCCTTACCTCATCATCACAAAGTTTTTCCACCTTGTAGGTTGCTGTCCTACTTGAGCTTTGAGCAAATATCCTGGCATTCCGCACTGATAATACACCATTATATCAAGGCAACAATTCTACAATAACTCTATTATCTAATTTTAAACCATTTCAATAATAATATCCAGTCACACCATAAATTTCATTTTGCACTCACCGGAGGCACTCTATTATCATTACCACTCTAGAAATAGCACTGTTCAAATTAATTAAAGCAAGAATAATTGAAACAAACCCTTATTAGGGCTTGGAACACAGCAGCAAGCATTACAATTAGATAAACAAGGATCACCACTCAAACCATACATAAGCTGTCAATGACATAGATGGAAAGAAAATAAAGCAACCTTCCAAATGAACATGAACCAGTTGCCAGGTCTAGTTTCAACTGAAGATCTTAGGTCAGAACTTCACCACAATGTGTCCCAACAAAATGTCAATATCATCCCCTACGCATCACCATAATTTGTCTTTAACAAAAAGTCGATATCATCCCCTAACATGGATTACTGAAACCTAACAAGAACCTCATCTAGCACGGTGGCCATAGCCCCTTTCTGGGCTAGCATAAGGAGAGTACGGAATCGACCTTGACCTGTCCCTTCTTGATCTTCCCCTTGGAGGTGATCGCCTGGGAGAATAATCACGCCCTCCTCTATAAGGTGAGGGCCTGGGAGATCTCCGAGATCCATAGTCATCTCGGCCAGAACCACCACGATATCTACCACGGTCACCACGATAGCCTTTCACCAATACAAATGGTATAGATGCATAAACCTCCGTTAGGATGCCAGAACCACAGGTTGAATGATGAGAACCTTTATAATAAATAAACATTTAAAAACTCACCAGAATCCCTAGTATTTTTCAGCCCAAGATAGTGTCCAGGCGTTGGAGTCCTTGCACGTTTCCTCCGTGACTGAAAGATAAATAAATCACCTCAATGTTATGAATTTCCACTATTAAATTTACCTTTCCTATAAATACAGGATATATTTCGTCCTTGCAAATGATGCCAATGGTAACAACAAAATCAGAGCAAAAACACACAGCATGAGATAACATATATTCCATTTTATATCATTTCAAAAAATGAGTATGTCATGAGAAACTTTCATGAGAAGAACCTCAAAAGGGGAAAAGAATGATGTGGCCATTATAAGAGGCATATAATATCTAGGCACATACGACTAGTATCCATTAAATGAATGCCAGATATGCGGTACCATAAAAGCCTGATTAGAAAGTTGTTGATAATGTCCGTTGATTAGTTGAATGTTGAAAGTGAATGCCTGAGGTTGTATAGTTGTTGGGCAATATAGTTGCTATGTTTAGTTGATCAGATGCGTTTCAAAAGCTGTTTAATCTGGCCACTGATCAAGCTGTTTCACTTAAGTTGACATGGATGAACTGATCATCTTTGATTGCTGCCAATATAGCTGATGCAAGGTGTTCTGAATATAACCAGAAAACCTCCAAGTCAAGATGAAAGTAACAAGCAAAACACTTCATTGTACACCACTAAATGTACAATCGCATTACCTTCTCCACAGTTATGTATCGACCTTCTAGAACCGATTGATTGAGGTGCTTGATGCAGCGGTTGGCATCTTCAACAGTTTCCATTGTAACAAAGGCAAATCCACGAGAAATGCGCGTGCGAGGCTCCATGACCAGAAAACATGAAGCCACCTAAAAATGGAAGAAGAATAACAATAATTAGAAAATTGAACTGTACATCAGTATAATGAAAAGCATGCATACAAAATGATTGCAGAAATCCCAAAATCTTCTTAATTTCAAGAATGTTGGACAAGGAAATTAGAGACAATAACAATTATGCTACTACAGTGATGGGGGTGCTAATCAACCATTCCGATCATAAAATCCATGACCAGCTTAAAAACAAAGGGCCAATGAACCTCATTACTTACACCAAAAAACAAACAAATTGTACTTTCATGCCTAGGTTAGAAACACTAACCTTTCCCTCCCTGGAGAAGTGATCTTCAAGGGCCCTCTCTGTAACCCTAGTAGATAGGCCAGTCACATAAAGGGTATTTCCAGGATTTGAAGTTTCAGTCCTGCATAATCATCCCAACCATTAGACATGAGTTTTTGGAAGATCAGATATCCATGTAAACAATAACATAAACAAAGGTGTCAGGTTCAAACATGGCAAAGTAAGGTAAAATAGAAGTGCAACTGTCACAGACTAGTCCAACTAAGGCAAAGCCAAAGTTACAAAATACCTGCCACGGCTCCTAGACCTTGATCTGGACCTGGACCTGTGCCTTGGTCTGGACCAGGATCTGGATCTTGACCTTGACCTAGATCTTGACCGGGATTGCTCTCTCCATGGGGAAGGAGATTTTGAATACCTGAAATACATCCAGAGCATTTACCATCGATATAGAAAGAGGAAAAACAGCCCAATAATGTTGAAAGGATTAACAATGCAAATAAAGCTCAAGAACCGGCCAGTGCAACTGAATTTTCAGTATCAATGGAAGATAAGCATCGATTACATGGAATAATCCATTGACCATAAGAAACTATAGGATCAAGGACTATGAAAACATCCCTTGGCAAGATACTGAATTACAACTTTTAAACTCATTCTATCATGTACAAAAAAAGCATTATTAACTTTTCCCAGCATTCATGCTCCACTAAATCAAATCAAAGTTTTCAGTATTATTTTAAACATTTACATTTTATTCACTCCATACCACCCCTTTGTGTTGAAAGATTCTGTTGACCCAGCAATAAAAAACCATACATTAATCAGATTGTCTTGTCCATAAGGGCGACCACAAGAGGATACATCTATATCCTCACATGTGTGATGAACTTAAATTTTTAAAAACCTAAACAGAAGAAACATAAAATTCAAAATCTTATTCCATAGTTTTCCCCCCTTTTCTCAACAACCAAACTTAGGGCAAATGTTCAACAAACCCCAAATAGAGAAAAATCCAGCCCAAACCCTAATGAGTTCGCCCATCCCATCATCCGTACGTCTAGGGTTCGCTATCATTCAATTGTTGTTTTAGCTAATTCCTCCAAAGATCAAATGAAAAACAAACCCAAAAAAAAAAAAATTAAAAACAAAGAAAAAGAACATCGAACACCATTAACCAGAAGAAGAGAAAGAAAAAAAAAAGGAAAAAGAAAAGAAACCCTACACATTGCATACGAAAATAAAAAAGGAAAAGATGAAATACGATTCAGCACCAGGGTTTACCTTTTGCGAGGAGAATCCGCCTGAAAACAATTTTAAGTTTGAAAAAAAAAATTAGAATAAAAATACTCCAATAATTCAAAAAAAAGGTGGGGGGGAAGAGAGAAACGGAGGAGATAACTTACCATTTTCAAGCAGAGATTAAGAAGCCTTAAAACAAGAGATGAAAAAAGCGGGTTTTGGGCAGTGAGGCTTGAGAAAGCCCCTCGGTGGTCTGGGATCGAAACTTAGGGCAGATGGCTTGCTTCCTTTTCCGAAAAGAGGAAAATAGCGCCACAGCAGAACTGCAGAACAAGATACGACGCGGCCGGGCTTATTCTATTTATTGCGCTAAAGACTCGAAGGGCATGTGAGGTTGCGTAGCAGAGAGATCAGGACCGTCGATGGCCATGATCAATTCGTCCAGAATTTGACTTTTTAAGTGTGGGGTCGATAAAAGTCAGAAGTTTTTTTACTTTAATAATCTAAAAATATCTGCTAACAAAAGCCCCACTTTATTAACAAGGTTGCGTGTATAATTTTGGTAATTAAGAGGACATATATGAAATAAAATCACCCAAAAAAATATTCCTTACTATGCATTTTATTATGAATTCTTTGAGTAAAAGAATATTGTAAAGTGAAAAAATTGAAATACTGAGAAAATTTAAAATATCCTTTTCTTTTTCTTTATTGAAATCAATCTAGTGGCTACTTCTTATTAAATAGTTAGAGTTACTTGTATTTTCTTATATATAAATAACTGTAATTCAATTATAATGAAAATATACAAGAAAGATTCATTTGTTTTCAACTTTATGTTATCTTTTTTCAATTCTTTGTTATTTTTGCTTTCATATTTTGATATGATATCAAAGCTTTGAAGCTCAATCATGGTAGAAATCTCTTCCATGGAAACAAAGCTATCTTGGATTGTTCCAATTCTTCAAATAGCTAATCCTCTCAATCAACTTGTTACAATGAGGTTGACTGATGTAAACTATCTTTCTTAGAAACATTAGGTTCTTGATGCAATCAAAGGTTATGGACTAGCAAATTTTATTCAAAATCAAGTCTCCTTTCAGAAATTTATTAAGAAATGTGAAACCAAAGTAATCAATCTTACATATACTATTTTCAAAAGACAAGATAATCTTCTTATTTCTTGGTTGCTAGCCTGCTCTAAAATGTTGCCTCAACTCATTGGATGTGACACTACTAAAGAAGTTTGGAAAATAATAGAACCGATTTTTGCTTACCAATCAAAGGCAAAGGTAATGCAACACAAATTCAAGTTGTAAAGTCAAAAGAAAGATGGTTTACCAATGAAAGATTGCTTGATTAAAATAAAAACCTATTCAAACATATTAGCTTCATCTAGACACAATATTTTTGAGAATGATCAGATTTTGGCAATTTTAGCTGGCTTTGGTCTAGAATATGATTCTATTGTTGTTTGTGATTACTTTTTGTGAAGATTACTATTCCTTGAAAGTTGTTTCCTCAAGAGATAGGATTGAACAAAATTCATCATCTTTTACAAAAAAAAAAAAAAAAACCAGCCATCTGTAACTCTATCTACACAAGGTGGTTGAGGAAATAATCAAAGTATCTAAGAAGGTCGAGGTGGAAACCAATATTTTCAAAGTAGTTGTGGTGGTAACTAAGATCGTGGTGATATTATGTTGGTTTTGAAACCAGATAAATAAAAGAAAAAACGAAAGCCAG
This sequence comes from Vitis riparia, assembly GCF_004353265.1. Classification (NCBI taxonomy): domain Eukaryota; kingdom Viridiplantae; phylum Streptophyta; class Magnoliopsida; order Vitales; family Vitaceae; genus Vitis; species Vitis riparia. Next base: position 21,253,456 of record NC_048434.1, on the reverse strand, counting down.
GAAAATTTTCTCAAATTTTTTTTTTTAATGATCAATACTTGTATTAATTTAATGAAATAACAAATATAGGTAATTTAGAATTGTACCTTGCGATTAGGCTGATAAATTTGAACTCCACCAAAAAGATCTTAGAATTCCAAATCCTCTAAAGCACCATGAATCTTTTTCTAACGTTTCTCCAAATAATGATGAACTCAAAACGAGTGGGCGTTTTTTTTTTTAATATTTTTTTGGGTTTTTATATCACACAACTTAATATATTGAAAACTTGTATTCTCATCCCATCATCCGAAAAACATTGAGAAAAAAAAAACTTTTTAATACCACGAAGAAAAAAATAACTGACATATTTTGAATTTTGAAAAAACATGAGAGAGAATATCTCTCCCCATGATCCCCACTTAAAAAGTGTTTCTTTGAATTTTGAAAAACATGGGAGAGAATATCTCTCCCCATGATCCCCACTTAAAAAGTGTTTTTTAGGGAATACAAGTAAGTGTGGTCTTCACCACATTGTATCAAAAAATATTTTAAATAATCAAATTATAAAATAAATAAATCAAATCAAGATTGTGTGAAATTAATTTAGAATTCAAAATTCCAAACTAATAAAATCAACCCAACATAAAAAAAATGTTCATATAATTTTAATGGAGCCGTTGAGAGGAACTATGGACATTATAATTTTAAGCTCCAATAATTTTGACAATTAATTAACAACTTAATTAAAATATCAAAATTATTAATTCCAAAATTACTCCACTAAAATTTGGAATTGCACTCTTAAAATTATAAAATTAAATATATTCAAAGGATTTGAATTGCCCATTGATATAGTCACTACATATGAGTCAATCCTCCATAAACGGTTCATAATTAAAGCTAGGTTTTTCCGTTAACCTCTTTAATTATATCTTTTTCCTTAAGTGCCATTGGTTCTCTAATGAATAATATATTTATGGTCTAATAATAAATTGAGCGCTCTTATCATTCAAGGCCCGAACCAATACTTATGGGAACCGTCTATCTGACTTCTTAACGAAGGAATGGATTTCATCTTGTATATTAATATTCCCGGCTATTTATTTTATTATACTTCCAATACACCAAGAATTTGACACTATGTATTTGTGTCATTACCCGGTATGTCAAAAAATACAATACAATAAATAGGAGTCTATTAATCACTTAGAATTAAGATCAATGCATATATGACCATCATTGATTAATATTGAATGCTCTGTATTATAACGGAATTTATTAGAGATTCATAATTAATTGTGTTCCAACCCTATATAATCAAATTATATAAAGTGCTTTCATTCCAATAATCTCATTATTAACAATCCGGATAAGATCATTTCATTCAAAATGTAATGAACCGCACTAATAATTTTAAATTAAAGATCCCAACTTTAATTTTTAATTACGAACATATTAGATTATTTTACTTTAAATATTATCCTCCTGTATATAACACTTATATACAATATTTAAAGTTACAATTAAATAATCTAGGGTTTTTGATATTTATAAAGCATCTATAACATGCATGCAACAATAATATTGAAATAATTCCTTAAAAAAATATTAATAATCAGCAAAATAAAAAAAAAATCTCATTTGTTTATGGGCACATATTCCAACAATCTCCCACTTGCCCTAAATCAAATGTGACATGTCTCCAAGTCCCATCCCTTCAAGATGTTGCTCAAAACTCCGAGCCGGTAAAGTCTTAGTGAACGGATCAGCTATGTTGTTCACAGATGCGATCTTTTCAACTGAAATGTCTCCTCTGACAATCTCTCTTATCAGGTGGAATTTCCGTTCTATGTGTTTTCCTTTGCGATGGTTCCTGGGTTCTTTGGCATTAGCCACTGCTCCACTATTATCACAATAGAGTCTGAGGATGTGTTGGTTAGGGTTTTTTAAAAAATTGACCTTTTTACTCTCGGTCATGTGGAGAACACTTGTCTTTCCGTTCAAAAAAATAACATTGTCTCTCAAAAAATGCACATTGCATGCAAGTATAAAGGATGAAGGGTACATTGTTTGATTTTGAACTTAAAGGGACAATATGCAAAACACATTATATGTTGAAGGGGTAAGGTATAATAAAACTTAAAAGTTTTCACTTTTAGAATTGAAGTTCTTACTACTATTATTTTTAAAAACAAAAAACAAGAAGTGTATCCAAACATATACTAAGATTTCTGTTTTTTTTTTTTCTAAGTTTCCTCCCATTGAAGCTATAGACTATTAAAATTGTAATGCTTGCATCACTCAATCCTTGTTTGTTTCTTTGTGCCTTCTATTTGATTAGTCTCGTAATCACCATATGTTGTAGAATTTATACTATTCCGGAACTTGTGACTGGTTTTATTCTTTCCCTATACTGTTGATACATGATTATTACATCTCCTCTGTCATCCCTGCCCTGACTTGATACCAACAAGAAGAAACAGGTGTCCAAGTTTACAATCACAGGGTTACATTTATATGAACTGAAACACAAAAAGCTTCATAAGAAATGACTCCATGATTTAAAAAAAATTCATATAATTTTCGTAAATTCAACCATACATCAATTACAAATCCACAATGAGAATGAAAAAAAAAAAAAAAATCTAATAAATGAATAGATACTGCTTTGTAGAGGGAAGTTTGAGTATAAAAAATAATCTGTATATCTGAACTGATGCTCCTACCACTTTAGATAGCTTAGGAATGGTTTATCTGAAACAGGTATGCCCTTGACAACCCAACCAATTGGCCAAGATGCTGCAGCAATTCCAATGCATGCACCCCATTGTCCCCAATTTAACCTCTCTGTATCTGCAAATTTCTTCAAAAACTCCACCATAACCACCTGAAGGATAATGGTCATCCCAATGATCCCCAAAAATAGCTTGTTCTTATGTAGCCCCTTAAACACATTCTTCTTCTCGAGCTTCCTTGCATTGAATTCATTGAAGACTTGGCAAAGCACAAAAGTATTGAATATCAAGGTATTCTTTACCTTCTCGCTCACTCCAAAGATTGATTCTCCTGTGAACTGTAGGGTCAAGAGGACAGCTATCTGATACAAAGCTTGGGCTAATATATTCCGCCACATGATGTTGGAGATAAGTGGCTCTGTCCGACCCACGGGTGGTTTCTCCATCAGCTCCTTGGTGGGTTGCTCTGTGGCGAGGGCCAGGGCGCCTAATGTGTCCATGATCAAGTTCACCCACAATAACTGCACTGCTGTCAATGGAACCTCACCAGCTGAAACTGCTGCCACAAAGTTGATTACCAGGGCTGCAACATTCACAGTCAGCTGAAACTGGATGAATTTCTGGATATTGTTATAAACACATCTTCCCCATCTCAAGACTGTTGCCACTGAAGCAAAATTATCATCCAAGATGATGATATCTGAACTGTCCTTTGCCACTTCTGTGCCCTGAATCCCCATGGAAAGGCCTATGTCGGCTTCTTTTAATGCTGGTGCATCATTTGTGCCATCACCTGTCACTGCAACCACATGGCCTTTCTGTTTCAGGCATTGTACCATGAGAAGTTTATCAAAGGGAGAGGATCTAGCCATCACACAGATTTTATCCACTTTCTCCATTCTCTCCTCTGGGGTGTACTTCCGGAAAACCTCACCTTCTACCACTGCTTCACTATTCATGTCTCGATCAGGTCTTAGTATTCCACATTCAGTGGCTATTGCTCTTGTAGTGAAGACATTATCACCGGTAATCATTTTGACATTCACTCCAGCGTATTGGCAATCCTCCACAGCTTTTCTTACCCTTGGTCTACATGGGTCTTTTATCCCCACAAGTCCTATGAGGGTCAAGCTGTCTTCTGTTAGCCTTTGCCAGCCTTCGCTAATTTCCTGCTCTTCCTCAGGAATTTGTTTATGTGCAAAAGCAATGCAACGGAGGCTGCTAGCGGCCATACCTTGAATTATTTGCTCAAATGTCATCCTTTCAGCATCATCCAGATCTTTCATGCTTCCAGAAGCATCATAGTAACTTGAACACATTGCTAATATCATCTCTGCTGCTCCCTTCCAGTGCACATGCATTTTGTTGTCAGCCTTCTTCCTCATTAAAATCCCGCTTCTTTTCTTCTCTGAATTGAAGGCTTCAACATGAAGAATGGTATGATTCTGCTTTAGTCTCTCCATATCCATATCAAGTTCCAGAACAGCCCAAGAAAGTATGGCTTTTTCTGTGGGACTACCAGAGAACTCGAATTCAGATCCTGAAGTGGCCCTGTAAATGCTACCAGTTGTGTTCAGAGCAACTCCTTGTTGAATCAGTTTGAGAACATTTGAGGCAATTGAAGAGGAATCTTCAACAGGTTCTTTGCCAAGCCAATACTTTGTCACCTTCATCTGGTTCAGAGTAAGGGTACCTGTTTTATCAGTACAAATTGTAGTTGCAGAACCCATGGTCTCACAGGCAGGAAGCTTCCGAACCATAGCCTGGTCAGCCATCATTTTCTTCATTGAATAAGCAAGTGTGAGCGTGACGGCCAAAGGCAAGCCTTCTGGAATTGCCACAACCACAATGGTAACTGCTGCAGCAATGATTCTGACCATGGCGTTCACTATATCATCAGCCTTTGTCTTGCTACCATAGAACTCCTGATTTCCGTTCTCATCTTCTGTATTCCCGGTGAAGTAGCGAACCACCAACACGAAAAGAACTAGAAAAGCAATGGCCAAACCAACCTTGCCTATTGAAGAAGTCAGCTTGTTAAGACGGGCTTGTAGGGGTGTTTGTTCATTAATGTTGCGGCTGATTGTGCTCATCATCTCCCCCCATATTGTGTTCATACCAACAGAAGTCACGAGCATTTGAGCATATCCATCAGCCACTTTGGTTCCAGAAAACAAGAATGGATTCTGGGTGCTATTAACTTGTACATGGTCGCTCTCCCCGGTCATGCTGGATTCATCCACTTGTAGTGAATGGCCGTCCAAGAATAAGCCATCAGCAGGAACTTGGTCACCGATTTTTAAGCAAACAACATCACCAACAACGATTTCAAAAATAGAAATCTTCTGACGATGCCCATCTCTAACGACCTCAACCTCGATGTTGTTGCTGACTTTAGACAACTTTTCGAACTGTCGGTTTTGCCTGAAGTTACTCACAGCAGAAACAGAAATGACTAGAAAGACAGCAACGAATATGCTTCCACCATCATACCACCCTTCCTTCAGCCCATGCTCTTTAATTCCGAAACCGAGGGAGAGTGTGGCACAAGCTAGAAGTATGAGAATGGTAAGATCCTTAAAAGCTTCCAACACAAAGTAGAAGAAGCTTTTAGTAGGCGGCCTCAGGTATGTGTTTGAACCGAACGTTTCCTGCCTTTCAGCTACATCTTCAACAGCACCATGGATGCCATTTTTGGTATCGGTTTTTAGAGCGTCAGCCACACCTTCAACTCCTCCCAATTCGCGAAGTTGATCTAAGTTTTTCTCCTTCACCACTGCAGTGAGGCTTGTGTGATCAATGTTTGAGAAGGCAACGTGGGGCTCAACACTGAGGACAACAAAGGAAGGAGTACTAAGCGGGAGTTTGCTGCTTTTCTTCTTATTGAGAAGAGAATGGAGGGCCCTGGAACAATAGATGGTAGCAAAGGCCGAATGCCATTTCTTGTTGGGTCTGCTAAGGGTGACTGGCACATCGAGTATGGACTCTATGCAACTTAAGTTAACATGCAAAATGTTAGACATGTTTTTCAACAGACAAAAGAGTCTGATAAAGATGATGGAAGCGGACACGAAGATGAATTATTTAACAAAGTCACGTACCACGATGAAAGAAAAAAGAATGAAGGAAATGAAAATTGAAGCTAATGTATATGAAGAAAATGTGAGACTAAAAACCCAGAAATGGGAACAACCCTGTGAATGCATGTGTTTAAGGTTAAGGAGTTGCCACTTCTTATAGGAGAGTAGAGCCGGTGTATTTCATTGAATATGAAGTGTTTATACTGAGAAGATCATGTTTGTCGGGTGTAAATTGGCTACTAGCTAATTCTTAGTGCACAAGGATAATAAATAAAATAGGAAATAGTATGTTAATAAATTAAATAAAAAATATAGTTGACTAGTCAACGCGGTACCCAGAAATTTCCAGGAGTGTCAAAAGACTCGTTTTCGAGGATCTCAAGACAACCACCAATAGCTCCGGCTGCGCTGGGTGATGCGAAAGTGCTTAGTTTTGACTTTTGAGGGTCGACGTGCGTGTTTTTTTTAATACTAAAGCGTAAGAATCCAACTTCAACTGTGACCGCGAAGCTTTCATAAGCATTCAGCCGAATATTGCAGGTCATGAAACGCAGGTTTCAGATGTAGTTTCATTGCTTCCTCGCTTTGCCTTCCTTTTTTTCAGTCGGTAATTGGGGTTGGTTAATGGACTTTTCATTTGTTTCTAAATAATTCTAATCATCTTTCTCCATACTCACTTGCACACCACCAGAAGATTTCGGCATTTCGCAGCTTCCACGTCTGGGAGAGGCAAGAACTAAGAAGATGTCAGTCCAAAAAGCTCTGTTCGTATATATATATATATATATCAGGGAATGTACAGTATAACTAAAATTGTTCAAAAGTTTTTCCCTCGTTCAGAAAGCCATGAGAGGAAAAGAAGAGGTATTGACCACATTGGAGGATCATTCTTAGAGAAAAATTAATAAATAAGAAGAAAACAAAATCCCAAGTTTGAATAGAATCTCATTTGCAAATGCATAAATGGGTTCTAGCTGACTCTTTTTCTCGATTTGTTAGAAAAGTTCAATTCAATCGATGGGGATCTTAATATGGAAGTAAAGGATGACCTGATTAATTTACATAAAATATTGTGCTGAATCAAGAGTGAATTGTTGGTGGTCATACTTATGTATGATTATTTAATGCATAGCTAGCCTTTTTGATCCAGTGAGAAAAAGTAGGACATTAGTATAGTAAAATAAGGCCACGTCACTTATTAAAAAATATGATAACTTAAAAGGTGTAAGACAGTTCTTATAAAAGTTCAAAGTTGGTGTGAATTGCACAAGAAGGACAATCTCATTTTGGATAATCCCAAATCATAAGCAAAACTTGTATATTGAAGTTTTGAGAAGTGGAAAGCACTACCAAGTTTCTTTTATTGTTATGACCAAGAAAGCACATATCATGGGAAGTGGGAACATGATCTAAATAATTTTATGTTCGCCATTATAACAAACTTGGTGGAGAGCACCACCAAGTTTCTTTAAAGGCCTTCACATTGATCCCACATCGAAAACAAGAGTAAATATGAAGAATGTTATAAACTTGTTCGCCATTATAACATGGTGACCCATTTTTCAAGAACAGAAGTGGGCAAGGATATTGCGGTGTGGGTGGTGATTAGGATGTATTATCTTCTCTTTTTCAAGAACAATAAAAGTAGAGAAAATCTTTTATTTTAATTTTATTTTATTTTATTTTTTTTCTATCAATGTCTTTCGCTCCAATTTTAACCCAATATATATAACCTCAAAAGTTGGCTTAGAATCATTTGGCAGAAAAGCCCTTTTACCCTAAAAAAAAGTGTTTTTTTTTTTTTAAAAAGGTATTGAGAAAAATTTGGAAAACACTTTTAAAAATCTAAAAAATCACTTATAACATTAAAACAAGTGTTTTTTTTTTTTTAGAGAAACTGATGCATTAGGAATAAATTTCTCAATTAAATAATAAATATATTAACTAGATTAGGAGATTAATTATATTGATTCAAATAATATTTAACTTTACTTATATTAATTAGGAAATAAATTACACAATGTATTATCTTCTCTTTTTCAAGAACAATAAAAGTAGAGAAAAAATTAATTTTATTTTTATTTTTTCTATCAATGTCTTTCCCTCCAACTTTAACCCAACATATATAATCTTAAAAGTTGGCTTAGAATCATTTGGCGGTAAAGCCCTTTTCGCCTAAAAAAATGTTTTTTTTTTTTTTTAAAAAAAAAGGTATTTAGCAAAATTTGGAAAACACTTTTAAAAATCTAAAAAATCACTTATAACTAGGAATGGTAATGGGATGGGTTTAGGATGGGTCATTCCTATCCCATTCCTACACCTGATTATATAGTTATTGCCCATCCCCGATACAAACCCGTGTCGGGGCAAGTTGATTGATTCCCATCCTCGTTAACAAAAGAATTAATAACCTCATCCCCCTTGTCCCGAATGTCCATTGAGCCCTAACCTAAATTGGTGATCTGCATTTTTCTTTCACTGCAAAATAACAAGATTATGATAATATACCAAATATGAAAAAATAATATCAAAGTTGAAATTAACACCATAACAATCAATAATTTTAAGCTCATAGTTAGCTTAAATGATTCAAAATTAATGCAAAACACAAAAAATAAAAATAAAAAATCATTTGAACCATTTACAAGAGAACATAATGAAAATTGAACCAAACGAGAAAATGGGTCGATATCAGCCAGGGATGTGAATCCATATTCAAACCAATCTTTGAACCAAGATTTCATCAAATCCACTACTTCAAAGGCTTTCGCGTTCCTTTTGAGTTGTGCTCTCTGACAAAGACTTCAAGGTGATGCTTTAGATGATTGTGTTGCACATATTTAGGGGAAGGAGATCGAAGTCTATGACTAGTTTGATGTCACGAAAGAGGAGTTTTGGGCTCTGAGGCTAAACTAAGAACAAGATGATTGATTTTTAGAGTATTTGAGTTGCTGTGAGGGGGGAAGAAAAAGTAGTATTGATCTTAAAGATTGGGTTTCAAGCAGTGCATCAGAGGAATAAGAAAAAGAAGCAACTGTCGAAATTAGGGCAAATGGGAAAAATGAAAGACCATTGTATTCGAGGAAGAAGAAGAAGAAGAAGGAACGACCATTAGAATTAGGGCAAATGAGAATAATGAAAGACCACTGTATTAGAGGAAGAAGAAGAAGAAGAAAAAAGAACGACCATTAGAATTAGGGCAAATGGGAATATACGGGGAGTTTTTTGACATTTTACTAGTAGTTGAAGGGTAATTTTGTAAATTTATATTTGGGGCGGGGCGGGGCGGGTTGGAACAAAATCCATACCCGTCACAAACCCGATTCGGGTTTTTTAAATATTCTCATACCTAACCTATACCCGTTTTTTATATTTCACACCCGTCCCAATAGGGCGGGGTGAGGCGGGTTACCTAATTAGCCCAGAAAATTGTCATCCCTACTTATAACATTAAAACAAGTGGTTTTTTTAAGAGAAACTAATGCATTTAATAGTGATTTTAGAAAATGTTTTTAGTCTTTCTAATACTTTAAAAATGAAAATTTTTAAATGTTAGAAATGTATCACAAGGTGGAATTGGTTACTATCAATATCGTGTCTGCCTTTAAATTAATTGAAAGGGTTTAAATTTGACTTCATATACCTTGGAGCGAGTTGCATTACCATAGGAATATATACTTAAATGAAGCTTATCCAATTACAATTTTAAGCAATCTCAAGTTCAACACCCTGT